>NW_021458758.1:0-1108 GCF_001605985.2 Dendrobium catenatum
AAAGCTGCTTCGGGCCCTGAGAGTATTATTGGGGACTATGATGACTACTGTTGGACCTTGTTCCCCTTGGAGGGTCGTTCTTCGGCAATCAGGGGATTTTTTGGAGGCTTTTCATTAATCGGGTTGTCACTTGGTCAGCAGCCTGAGCCCTCAAAGATCAAAGATCTTGCCTCATGTACCACGTTTTGGTGCTTTAAAAATCTTTTTGTAGGTATTGGGTGGTATAGTTGTGGTTTTTTTTGTGGCCTGCATAAGTTTTTTGTTTTTCTTATGTAGGTTTTTCTTCTTTTTCTTTACAGTCATTACTTGTAACATTTACTTTTTCTGAATAGATGAAGGGCTTAAGCCCCAAAATTTCCCAAAAAAAAAGAAGAAAATCAAATGCTAACACACAAAACCATGTAAATGATAAAAACCTATCAACAAAAGCTGTTGAACAAAGTAAAGTAGTCACAAAATAAAAGAAAAGGCAACATAAGCAAAAGCCAAAAGGACCCGGGATGCAAATTCTTGTGTATCACGGGCATCAAAAATCATCTAAAGAGATGTAAAGAGATCCCCTGGTTGTCGAAGTAGACCGTCCTAAGGGATGCAATGTAATTTTGCATTCATCATCGTCCTTCAAAATAATCCCTGGTTGCCTGATGGCCATCCAGGTTAGCCAAAAAACAGGAGGTGTAGTATTTATGCAAATCCCGGTCATTCGACAACCACCAAAATAGCAGAATTTCATGTGAATATATTCCGAAAGCTTTTCCGCTTGTGATTTTTTAAGAGGACAGCCCTCTTAATCTTGGCAATAATAGTCGCTTGACACTCAAAGGAATTACCAAAAATCCTATCGTTTCTAGCCCTCCAAATATAGTAGATAATGGCACAGAGAAGCATGAAGCAGTAATTTGTGTCTGTATTAGCTTGAATAGAAAATATATCTGACACTTATAAATAAGAGAAATTATTCTATGTGAAATCCAAACATATGAATATATATAATGTATATATATTATGTACCATTTATATATAAAAATAAAAGTACACATTGGGTTCACTGACAATCTGAATGTAACTTTGTGTTTGGACTCCACATAGAATAATTTCTCCATAAATA
>NW_021458759.1:0-210 GCF_001605985.2 Dendrobium catenatum
ATGATTCGTTAGACTCTAAGTTTACTCAATTTAGAATTTTTTATATTAAGTTAAGATTTTAAAATTTTTGACCTAGTTTTGTACTATGGTTAACCGGAGAGTTGACTTTTTTACTTTGACTAAACTTTGGAAGTTTGATATTTTTAGAAAATATTAGATTTTAATTAGAGTTGAATAACACTTAGTTTGATTGGATTAGATTTTTTTAAA
>NW_021458760.1:0-249 GCF_001605985.2 Dendrobium catenatum
TCATCCATTCCCCCACCATCCGCTTTAAGTGCAAGATGGTGCAAATTTCTATTTTTAAATATCTAATATTCCAACCCAAAATCCAAAAACTCAATTCTTCAATTCCCAATATCCAAACCTTTCAAATTCTCAAATCCAAATCCAGTTTTCAAATCCATACTCATTGCTGCTACTATATGCCAGATACACGTATTTCTATACGAATCTGATTAACGACTAGCCTTAATCGAAAGTTCTCTCTCGTGATCG
>NW_021458761.1:0-208 GCF_001605985.2 Dendrobium catenatum
ATATAAGCTTTCAATTTTAAAACTTAAGAATATCATAAAAATAATTAAGAATGTCATAATTGGTGGATCCAAAAAGAATATCATCCATATATATTTGTATAATGAGTATATCATCACCAACTCTTAAGAAATGAGTTGTATTTATGGTGCCCTTAATAAAGGATTTCTCTAAGGGGCTGTTTGGTTGCCTGCAAAGTAAACGCAATGT
>NW_021458762.1:0-807 GCF_001605985.2 Dendrobium catenatum
GTCCTCGGGAGAATTTTCGTCCAGACGAACCAAATTTTGTCCCGACAAACCATGCAGCCAAAACTGTTTTCCTTGAACAACCTGTACCGATAGTCCCGGACGATCCAACTTCGTCCGGACGAACCTAGAGCAAAAATTGATGTTACAATCTCCCCAGCTTCAAAAAAAATGTCATCCTAGACATTGCCAATCCAAAACTCAGTCAAAACAGATACATATACGACTGTCTCTTGTCCGACTCCTTCTCCCAAGTTGCTTCCCATGCTGTTCGGTGCTTCAACTGCACTTTAACCATCGGAATCTCTTTACTTCTCAACATGCGCACGTCGTAAGCTAGAATCAACTCGGGTTCTTCTTTATAACTCATATTCTCCTGAATTTCAATCTCATCAGCAGACACTTTCTTTCCAGAGTCAGATATCCACTTTCTCAAAGTAGATACGTGGAACACATTATGCACATCAGACATCTGATCAGTTAAAAATAGTCTATAAGCAGATTTTTCAATCCTTTCAAGGATTTCAAAAGGTTTAACATATCTTGGACTGAGCTTACTCACTTTGTCAAATCTGCTCACACCCTTCATCGGACTGACTTTGACATACACAAAGTCACCAACTTGAAATTCAACGAACCTGTGCTTCTGATTTTAATATTTCTGTTGTCGATCTTGTGCAGCTTTCAACCATCTCCTGTCGATCTCCAACCTCAGTCAGAGTCAAAGAAGTTCTACACTTCCGGCCATACAGAGCTTCATAAGGTGTCATTCTAATACTGGACTGAAAACTGTTATTGTAAGCAAACTCT
>NW_021458763.1:0-255 GCF_001605985.2 Dendrobium catenatum
AAGGCGCTCGAGGCTCGGCTCGATAAGAGTTCGTTTATGTTCGTTTGATAAGCTAAACAAACAAGTTCGAACACTGATAAGTACTCAATGTCTTAATAAACAAGCTTGAACAGTGTGTCGTTATGCTCATTTATGTTCGTGAACAAGCTCGGTTAGAGCTCAATTATGGCTCATACTAAGCTCTATTTTTCTTAAAATATATTAATAACACAACTCTTCTTGGCCTATTGGTTGAGAGCTTTGGCTTCCAACTAA
>NW_021458764.1:0-220 GCF_001605985.2 Dendrobium catenatum
TTCATAAAAATTAATCACATTTCAAAAAATAAATCAATTTTGAAACAAGTACGAAATGCATTGATATTTATGAAAGGATTACACATTTCACAATATCTAAACACAACTTAAAAGAAAAGACAAACAAACACTTAACATAAACACTAACACAACAAAACATAAAAACATAACACGAGTACAACAAAGACACAGAAATTCATCTCTACTGTTCTGGAGGAGG
>NW_021458765.1:0-202 GCF_001605985.2 Dendrobium catenatum
GTCAAATGTGATTCTTTCCCGAGTTTAACTACGATAATCAGGATAAACTTAAAGTTTTATAATATGAACCTATTAGTGAATGATATTCTCATCTTTTGAGATGATATATTGTTCTTAATATCATGTTCGATTTCAAAACTAAAATTCAAGAAATTTAACTTTTCCAAAGAAAATTAATAATTTTCAAAACTACATTTTTAAA
>NW_021458766.1:0-1037 GCF_001605985.2 Dendrobium catenatum
TCCTGATAGAGAAGCTCATTCATTGAGTCTTTCTCTGCGGTAATCTCTCCATCCCGAGCTCCCTAGCTAAAAAGTTTGGTCTAGTGTGAAGGAAACCTTCACCCCAACAGATTTCCACCGTTGGATTGAAGGTTCTCACAATCCTGATCCTTCCTTTGAAATTTCATCGGAGTTCACCAGCGGGATCGCTCGGATCAAGCCTGAGAAGCCCTGCGGTCTCGGATACGAGCGGGAGGTTGAAGACGAAATCCCAGCCGTTGATCTTGATTAACGGCTCGGATTAAATCCCGCGGTATCTGAGCGCTGTTAGTCCCAGTCATTCGATCCGCCATCCAACGGCTGTGGTTAACCAGGCCGTTAACCGTTAGTGCCAATCATTGCCTGGAGAATCAACGCGCGACACGTGTCAACGGTTGCTGACTGTGTAATTGCCGGATTAATAAATCCAGAAATTTAAGGGAAGTTCAAAAATTCATAACTCCCTGCACACTTGTTCAAATTAGGTGTTCTTAGGCTCATTGGAAAGGTCTCAGGTAGCACTACAAAAGCCCTATAGTTCCAGATCTTGGTTAGGTCAATCTTAGGCTTAATTTCAATTTGAGTATTTTATGAATTTCTTTAATTACTTTTCAAATACATATCCACCAGGTCTGGAATTTTGGGAGATTGAAATTGGACATGTTTCTGAAATGTCCAAATTTTATCTCTCCATTTTAAGTTGTTCAAGGGCATTTTCCCCAATTTTTAAGTTTAAGGGTCAGGGTTTGACTCTTAAATTCAAAAGGGGATATAGACCTATCCAATGGGATTTAGGGTGTGATTTTTGGTGTGATGATGATGTGTAGGATAAGGAGTGTAGAGCCACTGATTTTGTCCCAATCCAATCCTAGGATAGACCCCCATAGTGATTTGAAGGTGACTTAGGGCTCACCTTAGGTGGTTTGATTAACCACCTTAGAGTAATCCAATTGGGCTCAAATTTGATGGGTTTAGTCCTTTGGGTCAGGTGATCCTATGGTCCAAATTTCATCAAATTT
>NW_021458767.1:0-502 GCF_001605985.2 Dendrobium catenatum
TTCAATCAAATACAAGCCTAACAATTAGGATAGACTGGGGTGTTTTTGAAGTAATTCAGAATCTCAAAACGCCTCCTACACTTCTTCCTTTGACTCAAAAAATAACTGCTCAAACTTGAACCATTCCCGATTGAAAATTTCAAACCTTAATCTCCTTTGACATCAATCGTTGAAAATCTTAAATAAAATTCACGCCTCTATTTTAATCGAGAGTTTTCGTAGGAAAATTCTATTTCCTACGATGTAATTAACTACGAGGGCTTGCGCTCGTAGGAGATTTAGAAACCTAGAAATTATTTTAAAAATCAAAATCTTTCAAACTCTCTAATTAATTTTCTTTGGGAAAATCAAACCCTACGATCATTATCGTCATTTTCGAATGATCCATAATAATTGATATCTTCTTTCTTCAGAGAGAGATATTAATTATTATCGTGATTTCGATTATGAAATTAATGATCCTTCATCCGAATTAGAATAATCAAACAATTGGTTAAAGTCC
>NW_021458768.1:0-362 GCF_001605985.2 Dendrobium catenatum
TCTTCTTGTTGGCTCCTTTTTTATTTTTTTTGCTTATTTTTTATATCAGATAAAATTATTGGCACGTAAATTTTTCTTCAATAGTTGTATTTTTAGAGAGATGATAATTCTTTAAATATTTGTAATTTCACTTTTAAGTTTTAACTAACGCTTAAGCCCTCCGTGAAATTTATAAAAAAAAATAAAAAGTATATTTTTAATTTCTCACAACACATGCATCAATTAGATAATTGGCAGTAAGAACACCCAGCGTTCGATTGGCTGAGGCTTAATTTGGTTTTTTGTATTTAAGATAAAATATTTTAAATATACATAATTTTATTTTAAAATAAACTTTTAAATTTAAAAGATTTAAATGCTTT
>NW_021458769.1:0-239 GCF_001605985.2 Dendrobium catenatum
ATTTGGTTTTGGTGGAGAAATTTCTCCTTTTGGAGGGTAAATTAGGGCAAACCCTAATTTGTGAAACCTAAGGCGTATCAATATGCTTGGGCTTCACTCATTTACCAAGAGCTTCTTAATGATAGTAGGAGAGCTAGAAGAAAGATGATAGAGGACGAGATAATGGAAGGTGAAGTTATTTATAAAATTTGTTGTAGAACTTTTCTAATTCTTGAAAACTGTAATGAGTATTTTAGTTT
>NW_021458770.1:0-222 GCF_001605985.2 Dendrobium catenatum
GAAACCGAGCGGACCGAACGGGAGCGGATGGACGGGCAACGAGCGGCTTCCGCGAGGGCGCTCCGGCGATGTTTTTCCGGCGAAAAAGTTACGTCAAATCGAAGAGGACGACGAAAGGATTACTCCAGTATGATTATCTTCAAAAGAAACTTTTTAGATCTCTAGATTTTTGGAGATAGAAATTTTAGGGTTTTTCCAAAAATTGGTTTTCTCCCAAAATTT
>NW_021458771.1:0-277 GCF_001605985.2 Dendrobium catenatum
AGTATCCTAATTTGACTTCTAAATGGAAGAAGACTCTTCCCTTTAGGGATGTCTTCACCTTTTTGGAATTCAAATTGGATATTTATATCCCAATCTCAAATCATTTTTAAATAAATACAACCATATCAAATCGAATTTACATTAATAAAAAAAATTGAAAAATCTAGACTCGATCCTGCAAGGTTATCCTAATAATCAACAGTTGTATATTTAATCTCAAGCAGTTATAATATGAAAATTTGAAATGCAATTTTTTTTTTAGCCACACTTGGCCATG
>NW_021458772.1:0-275 GCF_001605985.2 Dendrobium catenatum
CCTTTTTTAGATTTTTGATTTGTTAAACTCTATGATCAAATAAATCTCTAAAATTCAATTGTTTGAGAAATTTGACGTATGAATTTTTTGTTAACACAAAAAAAAAATTCTAACACAAAAAAAAATTCTTTCCTTCATTTTTTTTATTTTTTTAGTTTTTTTTTTATTATTGTTTATAGCTTTGAATAGTTAGTCATTAATTTTTGAGGATTTTTTATCATCAAAATCTTTTCCTTGAAATCAAATTTCTTGTCACATCATCCTGGCCGATTCTC
>NW_021458773.1:0-220 GCF_001605985.2 Dendrobium catenatum
TAATCTTTTTTTTTTTTTTTTTAAGACTGGAACATCAAAAATTAGGCTTTTAAATTATTGAGTTGTCAATCTTTCATTGGTGATTTTAGTAAATATGAGTATTTTTTTTTTAATATTTCTATTTTGTATTATAGATTAGATTATTTTAATGGAGATTTAATGCAGAGTTAAATAGAATATGAATTTATTATAATCCTAATCTAATAGGACTTGAATCTTG
>NW_021458774.1:0-294 GCF_001605985.2 Dendrobium catenatum
CAATTTCCTGAATAGTCTCTTCGGACGAAAACAGCTCGGCGTCTTCTGAAAATCCACTTTTTCACTTTTTCCTTCGTTTTTCTCTCTCCTCAGCTTTTTCTCTCTCTTCAAAATATCTCATTTCTATATATATCCAGACTGATCGTTCTGGACGATCGAGCTTCGTCCTGGACGATCTCAGCTCTGGAGAACTTCTTCCAGACGAGATTTAATTATCGTCCCCGGCGACGGGTTCTCTGGAAAATTTTCGTCCAGACAATCCAACATTTCGTCCAGACGAACCATACAGACAGA
>NW_021458775.1:0-420 GCF_001605985.2 Dendrobium catenatum
ACCCAAGAGTCCCTTTAAAGGTCCAAACAGGTGTTTTGACCCAAATGACCCATTTAAACCCTGGAACCACCTCTACCAGACTTCAAATATTGTATCAAACCTGCCCAGCCTAGACCCACACCTTGGGTCAACCTGGTTGACCCAGTCAACCTATTTTGACCAAATCAACCCATAAGCCTTTCCACTTTGAATTAAATCCAAATGCACCCAGGTCTTTGTCAAACCTTCTCCAGGCTTCCCCTAAATGACCTTGGCTGCCACCTCACCTTTTGTTGATCAGTTGACTGGTCAACATGATCAATAAGCCTATATAAGAGGCTTAAATCCTCAAATTGGCTTTGACCCAAGCTAGCCCATCCTATATTAAATAATTCCAACAATAACAAAATACTTCTCACATGCCACCTCAGCACCCCTTGA
>NW_021458776.1:0-250 GCF_001605985.2 Dendrobium catenatum
ATGATCTAACTCTAAATCCCCCATAAGCGTAAGCTCCAATGTTTAATTCTCTTCCGATGATAACTTTCGATTAAGGCTACTCGTTAGACTCTTCACGCTCATCTTGTAGTAGTAACAATGTGATTTCTGGTTGAGAAATTACATCTCTAAACTTAAAAATAGATTATGGAGGAAAATTATGACATATTGTTATGTCGCCGGCCCAGGAGGGGCCGGCTGGACCGGTTTCTTTTACTCCAGGCGGCCCCAC
>NW_021458777.1:0-271 GCF_001605985.2 Dendrobium catenatum
AAGATCTTTTGTCATACTAAATGGAGTTCATCTCATACTAAATGAGATGGCAGTTTTCATTCAAGAAAAAATTAACAAGCCTACCCTCGATTTGTTTAAGATAAGATCACCCCTTCTCGTCTTCATATTCAATAAGATGTCAACTTTTTGATTATGCCCCTCTTCAACTCCAATCAAATTTCATTCATTCTCACTTTGATCTATACTTTTAATTTTGAGACCTTTTATTATTTCACGTCAATTTGAAAATGAGAGAAAATAACACCATTAT
>NW_021458778.1:0-284 GCF_001605985.2 Dendrobium catenatum
CGGGCGGCTATCCAGAAGGGCGAAGGAGGGTTCAAAGAGTATCACCTAGAGAACTCTCTTTTATTAGGCTAGTACTACACCGTGACTCAGCATTCGTCCCCATTCTTCTACGAGAGTACCACGACAGCCGGGTTGGTGGACATTCAGGGGTGGAGAAGACCTATCGGCGAGTGAAGGCCGAATTTTTCTGGAAGGGGTTAAGAGGTGATGTTGAGGACATGGTAAGTAAGTGTGACATTTGTCAATAGAACAAGTATCAAGCTTGTGCCCCTAGTGGTTTACTG
>NW_021458779.1:0-216 GCF_001605985.2 Dendrobium catenatum
AATCCATATAATGCCTTTTTTAACTTGAAAACATGATATGAGTATTTTGAATTTTCAAATCCTGGAGGTTATTCTACAAAAACATCTTCTTCAATAACCCCATTCAAAAAGGCACTTTTGACATCCATTTGAAACAATTTAAAACCTTTAAAACAGACAAAGGAAAGTAAAATCCTAACTGCTTCAAGTCTTGCTACAGGAGCAAAGGTCTCCTCA
>NW_021458780.1:0-269 GCF_001605985.2 Dendrobium catenatum
TTTCCACTTCTTGCCAGCAATGTCGATCTCACACAAACAAAATTTTCGAGCAATCAACGGATTTCCAGCCGGTAAAATCACAGACAAAGAAACCGGTAAAACCATCGAATCCGAATGTAAAGTCTCAAAACACCGCTCGGACAGAAAAGAATGACTCGCTCCAGAGTCAAACAAAACACGACAGGGCTGATCAGAAATGTAAACCGTACCTGTCACAACATCTGGAGCATCATGAGCTTCTTGCTGACTCAGGCTGTACACTCGTGGCT
>NW_021458781.1:0-672 GCF_001605985.2 Dendrobium catenatum
TACGTCATGAATGGTTGCATTTTGTTGTCATCAAGGTAATGTCATAAAAAATTCTAGTCGGCCCGGAGAGAGAACGTCTGATTTTTTCGTTGATAGGAGATTTTGAATTTCCTTCAGCCAGGGTTTTCAGCAAATCCGGTCATTGCGTCGGAGGATCGCCGGCCTCCTCTGGCTGGAGGCACTACCATCGTCAGACCACCCCAACCAACATCCAGGATGATTTCACGTTTTAATTCAGGCTCGTCGCCACCAGCTTTTGGAGAAAATAGAAGCGAAAAGGATAGCAAGTTTTGGTTCACAAAAGAACGTCCATTGGTAATAAATGAAGGAGGTTTGAAAGTTAAGAAGAATCTTGATTGCGTTGGAAAAGGGAAAGACATCCTGATTGAGAATGATGTTAGTATCCATTCTAAAGGAGTAATTGCATCGAATATGTTATCTCAGATAGTCAATTCGGCTCTACCAGTAAAGTGCATGCCATCTTCCTGTGGAAATGCGTCAGCAAATGCGGAGAGTGCTCCAAAAGGAATTGCAATCTGAACCGTGAATATCCAAATTACTAATGATCTAGAAACAGAAGATTCAAATGCAGCTATTAAGGAACATAACATGACAGATACAAGTAAAATCAAAGCTGATTTATTCACTGTCAGAAAATGTAATACTGGAGAG
>NW_021458782.1:0-216 GCF_001605985.2 Dendrobium catenatum
TAATCTCATCAATGCTCCGCTCTGTGTTATGCAGCTCATCCAAAATCCATGTTCGCAACTCGTATATGGAAGGTTCCTTCAACCCTCTCCCATACAACCCTACAGACCATAGCATATTGAAGTAGGCCAGCGATGTCGCAACATTAAATGGCATTGCATTCTAAAAAAAAAAAAAATCTGCCAATATCCATGCAAACCTGACGTCGACCCTCTATG
>NW_021458783.1:0-777 GCF_001605985.2 Dendrobium catenatum
GGTGTCTACGACAATGTGAAAAAGTGCAGACCCCTGAGAGCCAACTGAACACGCAGAAAGCCAAGCTTCTCAAGACCAACCAAGTTCATTGGCAGACAATCTTAGGGCGGAGTAGCTTTAGCTGCGCAAGCTGAGGGACCCGAACATCGAAGACCAACAATTATGTGTGTTTCAGTGCACAGGACCATGACACCGCGCCCTCCTCTGGGAAGGTCTATCTACCAAAGCTACAACTAAGAAAGGGCTCAAGAGCTTATTTAAGAGGTTAGGCGCTACGTTCTGGGATGAATGCTCCAACAGCCTTCCAGGCAAGCGAAGGGATTAGTAGTCTTAGCTACATGATGACATTGGGCGGGGTGGACTCTGGATCTGGTTTGGGTCCCCTTGAGGGACAATGAAGAAGACTCCAGTAGCTCACCGATCTGTCTCAGGCAGTGGTCAGTGGGCTGGTATTCGGATGTGGCTATCCCGGTCTGGGCCGGGCGCAAATGGGATATTCTTTCCGCTCCGGGGTCGTGTTAAACCCTTTTTCATAGGTATCTCCCCCCGCTGGAGTTGTTCTTTAAGCACGACTAGATCTCCGAGGGCATGGCTTAGGGGTAGGCCTCCTTGCAAATCAAAGGGGCTTATCCTTTCCTTAGTTGCTTTACTTTTTGTTGGTCATACTTGTATGGTGATTGATATAGAATTAGACCTTCCCCCTTTTGTTTTTTGCTTTGGGAAGGCAGATAGTGTTTCCATACCTGTTATGTACTCTTTTCCCTTTTATTAATTAAT
>NW_021458784.1:0-1395 GCF_001605985.2 Dendrobium catenatum
AAGTGATTTTCCTGTAGTGGAGAGGTCCCCTTTCATGATAAAGCATTCCACTTGATACGTCACAAAAATTTATTTTGACCGGGCACGAATCTTGAGTCATATTAAATTAGAAACTTTCAAAATTAAATTCGGGATCATCCAAAATTTAATCTTAGCAAACTTATAGTCAAATTGCACGTCTCGACAAGATAAACCCAATGACACTAAAATCGGTCCAATCTGTGTCCAAATGGACTTGAATCAAGGGCTTAAAACATATTTGAAAGCTTCAAAGCATTAATTATATAATGAAATAATTTTCAAATATGACATGCATGTAATCGAATCGAGTGGCTTGATGAAATGAATCCAATGAGCCCAAGATCACTTAATTTTGATATCATTAAGACACTTCAATATTTGATGAAAACTCTATGATTGAAGGAATCAATATGGATCGTATGTTGGAATATTCTAAACTCTAGATCTTCTCCATATTTAAGAAGCATGCTACTCCCAAAAATCTAGGCTCTCATTCTTCACATGAAGAATTGGGAGTAGAGAGGAAAGAGGAAGAAGGAAGGAACATTCTAAACTCTAGAGTGAGAGCTTGCTTGCATTTTTAAGTCATCGCCGTCGTCAACCACGCCCAGTTAATACTGCTCACAACCACCATTGCTACTATCTCTAGAATATTGACAAGATTAATCTTGTTGTTTGGTATATTAATGTCGACGACCACCATTGTCTATTGCCAATGACAATCACCATTGTCACTATCTCTAGAATAGTGACAAGATTTAACAATGATGTTGGGTATATCTGTCCCCCTGTGGACATCGAATTTTTATAATCTCTATAGAAAAAAAATGAAGCTTTGTTATTAGGTGTAGCTATTCCTCTATAGATACTTAATTTTTGCTCTCTTCTTTTATAGTGAAGAAAAGAGGATTTCTGTATAATTTATTATATAATAGATTTTGCAACTGGGCTAGACCCAGTGTTTTATTTTGGATTATTTATTTATTTGTTTAATTTTTAACTTTACATTTACTTACTTTTATCCAATGATGATGATTTCAATTCAAGTTTTTGATGTTTTACATCTAATATTTGAGCTTTTAGGAGTTTATGATTTCTTTTTTATTTTTATTTTTAGAGTTTTATAAAATGATTCAAATACACAACATTCATCATAAGATGAAACTTCACATTTAAAACATCCTAGACATAGTAAGATGTACAACTCACTTATGATGTGAGATTGCACTATACAAATATCTCAAAAGATGATATATTGTTTTTTATAATTTTATTATTTAAAGCTTTTATTTAGAGATCTATAAAAAAATTATTTAAAGTTTTTAGTTTATTATTCTTTATTATTTTGTGAGCTTTAAAAATATTACTTAGTAT
>NW_021458785.1:0-213 GCF_001605985.2 Dendrobium catenatum
ATGGAAAAGGTTGTACCTTAGGGTACTTTGAGACGGTACTCCTGTGTAAAGCAAAAGAAAAGAAAAGAAATATGAATGAATTATTAAAACTATAAAATGTTTTAAATTGTTTTGAAAGAAATCATCTATAGATGTAAATTATTGAAAATAATGAATTAATGTAAAGAAATAACACGTTGTCTATTAAAGAATAATAATAATGATTATTAAATA
>NW_021458786.1:0-326 GCF_001605985.2 Dendrobium catenatum
ATAAGTGATTGTATAGTATGATCATGATTATACTTGATGATCGACATAGATGATGTTTGACCCCAAGGACCATCCTTAAAGAACCTTGATTTAATAAAATAATCATACAATATGATACAAATTATACTAGATGATCATCGTAAATAATTTTTTATCTTCCTAAATATTGTCCTAGATGAATGCTTGTTTTTTAAAGTAATCATATAGTACGATCCATAATTTATACTATATGAACTATTCTAAAATGTTGAACTGATCCTACTAGAGTTTGTTCTATATAGAGAATGACCATAGATTTTTGAACTATTCATATTGTATAATTCACG
>NW_021458787.1:0-274 GCF_001605985.2 Dendrobium catenatum
CCCCTCGCTGAAAAAATAAAAGCACACAGCAGCGGGCAGAGGCTGGGGCCAGATTTTCGAAGCCCACAAATAAATGTATGTGGCATCTGCATAAATATTTCCTTATCTTTTTCATTATTTTATTATCTTCTTTCTTTCTTCAAGCTGATTGATTTCAAACCCTTTGGTATAACTAATTTAGATTTCATTTGAGATAGCTTTCTTACTATTTTATAAATAAATTTTTAAGTATAAAAAAATTATTAAAAAAATTACTTAAAAATATAATAAGAAG
>NW_021458788.1:0-824 GCF_001605985.2 Dendrobium catenatum
TTCAAATCATGTTTTTAAATTAAAAAGGGCTTTATATGGTTTAAAACAGGAACCAAGAGCTTGGTATGAGAGGCTTAACACATTCTTATTAGAAAGGGAGTTTGTTAAGGGGAGCATAGACACCACCCTTTTTCTTAGAAAAATTGGAGATGATTTGCTCATTGTTTAGAATTCTG
Organism: Dendrobium catenatum; assembly: GCF_001605985.2. NCBI lineage: Eukaryota > Viridiplantae > Streptophyta > Magnoliopsida > Asparagales > Orchidaceae > Dendrobium > Dendrobium catenatum. The sequence continues at coordinate 177 of NW_021458788.1, forward strand.
TGGATGACATTTTCCTTGGATCTTCTAATAAAAAACTTTGTGATAAGTTCTTTAAGATAATGAGTAGAGAGTTTGAGATGAGTATGATGGGAGAGTTGTCCTACTTTTTAGGGTTTAGCATAAAATAATTGGATGATAGAACCTTTCTTAATCAAACAAAATACATACATGACATTTTAAAGAAGTATGAGATGGATAAATCTAAGCCAATTAATACTCCCATGACTTCAAGTGTTCCATTGGATAAGGACCCAAGTGGTAAGTCTGTTGATCAGAAGAAGTACAAAAGCATGATTGGATCTTTACTCTACTTGACTGCGAGCCATCCTGACATGATGTTTAGTGTTTGCCTTTGTTCTAGATTTCAAGCCTACCCTAAGGAATCGCACCTGACTACTCTTAAGAGAATTTTCAGATATCTTTTGAGGACCAAAAGCTTAGGGATTTGGTATCCTAGACACAACACTTCTTTTGAAATTATTGGTTTTTCTAACTCTGATTTTGCAAGATGCAAGGTGGATAGAAAAAGTGCTTTAGGAACTTGTTAATTCATAGGACAATCTTTGGTCTCATGGTCTAGTAGGAGGCAAAATTTTGTTGCACTTTCCACTGCTAAAGCTGAGTACATTGCTCTTCGAAGTTGTGTGG
>NW_021458789.1:0-1061 GCF_001605985.2 Dendrobium catenatum
GATGGCCATAACCGGTATTTCGTGGTGCCATTTGGCGACAAAATCACTCGGTTCAAAGGGCCCGGTTCATAACCGTTTATCCCGCGGAGCCATTTGGCGACAGACCGCCGATCAGAGGACACATACCACGTCCTTATCGGCAGGAGACTGTTTGAGAATGGATCCTAGTAATATTTTCGAATAAGCATTTGGCTCTTTGTGAGCTGAAGTAGTTTTAAATTTGTCCACCTCGGCAAACTGTTGCGGAGGGTGGATGGATTTTTCTTTAAGTATTTAATGGATGAATTTCAAATTTAAATATTTTTTTGATTTTGGATTTGCGGATTTCTGGATTTTGTGGAGTTTTTGGGAGGAGCTATGGATTATTTAAAATGGACTTTGGATATTTGGGAGACATTTGAAAATATTTGGGAACCCCTCCGGTTGAGATCTGCATTCAACACGGCCATCATCGGGGTGTTCGGGGTCATTTCCATTTGTTGATTGCACCCTGTCGACCTTATCAAATTGTCGATAGGGGATCAGGTTTCGTAGGCTTTGTACCTTTGTTAGTGAATTCGTATTGCTATAGACCTTTGAGGGCCTAATATGAATGTATTGAAATAAATATTCTGGTCGTCACGGCCACATATTTGTTTGATGGTTCGAACCATGTTGACTTCTATTGACTCGTATAGAAGGATCGGGTTCGAACCGGAATTCACTTATTGACCCGCGCAGCTTCATTAGACATCACGTGTGTACCAATAACACGCTCGTCAGGGCCCTTGCGGGTGTTTTGGGGCATTTCATAATTAAACCATGTCGACTCCTTTTACCTGTTAAGGAGGATCGGGTTTAAATTTAATAACCCACGAAGCATCCCTAGACGTCACGTGTGTACTAACAACACGCTCGCCAGGGCCCTTACGGGTTTTATAATTGCTTTTACCCCATTTAGTGTACCTATGTGTATACAAATTACAGTGCACGTGCGGGGTATTTTGAAATATATGTGAACGCCTTCTGTCCGCTTGCATGAATATTGCGGATCCGGTGGTGTGGCGTAGCAGCTTCTGAAT
>NW_021458790.1:0-1133 GCF_001605985.2 Dendrobium catenatum
ATAAACACCCCCTTAGAGAATGAAATTTTGCACCTCCTCTCTTCTCTCATTATAGGCCTTCTCTGCCCCTTGGACAATCGGTATTCATTGTCCAATAGCAGGGCCCCTCTTTACGAGAAAGAGCCTTCTTCTTCTCCTCTTTTTTCTCACTAAAGGCCTTCTCTTCCCCTTGGACAATTGATATCCATTGTCCAACAGCAGGGCCCCTCCCTACACTGGAGTAATGTCGGGCGACCACTTTCCTTCGAGAGATTCCGCGGTCAGGGAAAATCCTACTGTCCTGCATGACGGAGGGCGGAGGCCTGACAAAGGAGCGAGGGCAGATGATCTGGCATCGGGTAGAAGAACAGCGTCATGTAGAAGACCGACAAAAGTCCATTGACAGACAGAAGTCCGACGTCGGGTAAAAGTCGGATGTCCGATAGAAGTACAGCGTCTTGCAGAAGACCGACGAAAGTTCATCGATGGGTAGAAGTTCGACGACGAGTAGAAGTCTGACGTCCGGTAGAAGTACGGCGTCGGGTAGAAGGTTGACGAAAGTCCTACAATGGGCAGAAGTCCGACGACGGGAAGAAGTCCGACGTCGAATAGAAGTAAAGCATCGGGTGGAAGACCGACGAAAGTCCATCGAAAGGTAGAAGTACCACGACGGGTAGTAGTTCGACGACAGATAGAAGTCCGACGTCAGGTAGAAGTACAACATCGAGTAGAAGACAGACGAAAGTCCATCGACAGACAGAAGTCTAACGACGGGTACAAGTCCGATGACAGACAGAAGTCCGGCGTCGGGTAGAAGTCCGATGTCCGGTAGAAGTATGGCGTCGGGTAGAAGGTTGACGAAAGTCTATCGACTGGTAGAAGTCCGACGACGGGTAGAAATACGACGGTAGGCAGGAGTCCAACGTCGGGTAGAAGACCGACGAAAGTTCATTGACAGGCAGAAGTCCGACGACGAATAGAAGTCTGAAGACGTGTAAAAGTACAACGTCGATTAGAAGATCGACGAAAGTCCATCAACGGGCAGAAGTCCGACGACGGGTAGAAGTCTGATGAAAGTCCGACGACGGTGAATGTCATCGAGCAGTGCTCTGACATACAACCTGTGTGGAAGAGGTCGAGAGAATCCACCAAGG
>NW_021458791.1:0-209 GCF_001605985.2 Dendrobium catenatum
ATAATTGTTTTGTGGAAAAGAAAAAACAGTGAAAAAAATATCCAAAACAAAACCTAAATTGACTCATTTTGAAAAACTTTTGCAAGAACATTGGTACCTAATTACCTAACATTCTAAAGTGGTAACAATTAATTGCCATTGTACTATCATACATATATGCATAAATTGTTCATTTTTTAAGCAACTCATAAGAAAAGGATGGATACCTA
>NW_021458792.1:0-578 GCF_001605985.2 Dendrobium catenatum
GTAACAAAATTGCATATCTATTTTTTTACCTTTGCTTTTAAGTCCTCTTCTTGTTTCTAAAAAGGATTATTTGAGCTCGTTCATAATAAGTATTTTTGCATGTGTTCCAAGTCATATGTATCTATAATTTTTCCTTTTTGAAGTTTATAGTACTTCGTGAGATTATAATTACATCACATGTATGATGTTTTGAGTATAAAATTAACGTGTTTTAATTTCAATTAAAAGTGGTTGGAAACTAAAAAGAGGTAGTTTTGTTCACCTTAGCCCCTAACTCCATTTTTAATGAATGGAATATGATTATGTTCATCACTTCTATTAAACATGCGTCAAACATGCGTATTTGCTAGGCTATATATTCTATTGTTACTTGTAAATTAATTTCGTTAAAATCTAAATGCGGTGAACTACTACCAAATTCCATTAAAGAATTAGTTACAAATATTCCATTTAAAATGATATCTTGCTATTGCTTTCTTTGGTGATGAAATATGCTGTCCGAACATTCGGTATTTTCATTTGCGTCATTTAATTTCCTTAGTTTGTTGATATGACGCATTTATATATTGCTCACATAT
>NW_021458793.1:0-401 GCF_001605985.2 Dendrobium catenatum
CAAGGAAGCTATCGGACGCGAGAGAGGGAAAGAAAGTGAACGAGATCAAAATGAGAACTCAGACAGCGGACGGTCGAAATAGGGCCTGTACTGGCGTCTTTCCAGTGAATTATCTGTCGGTTATGCTACCAATGGATAATGCGCCGGTACTATTTCGTTGAGTTTAAGTAAAGCCAATGCAATATTCGCAGGTAACTTCGCTGTTAATTATCAACGGAAAAATGCGTCGGAAACCTTTAAAATACCGTCAAATATCTAGTGGAATATGCGCTGTGATTCAGCGACATAAACTGCACTGGATATTTCGCTGTGAAGTTACCAGCGTTTATTCTGCCGGTAAACCTGTCGATTTTACTGACGTAATTATTTCCTCTGGAACGTCCGACAGTAATAAAGTGTTT
>NW_021458794.1:0-251 GCF_001605985.2 Dendrobium catenatum
AGAAGGAGGTCAGCCACTATAAACGTCCAGATATTTTTGGACAACAAGGGAAGCTTGCTGGAAATTTTTGGGCAGGAATGGAAACCACTTGTTCAGCAATTCAGCTGGATGAACTTGCTGAATTTTTAGATCTGGAGGAGCAAGCGGATGGCAGAATGCTTCTGGCCAGCAAAACAAGGAATGCTGAGTTGTGGGGCAGCAAGGAAATCTGCCATAGCTTCTTGGACAGCACTTCGGGGATGCACAGAGGC
>NW_021458795.1:0-329 GCF_001605985.2 Dendrobium catenatum
ATAGGTCGTTTGAGTTAAAACACCTATTTGGACCCTTAAAGGGCCTCTTAGGTCAACTCAGTTAACTTGGTCAACCAAGTTGACCCAGGACCTGAGAATGGGTCCGATAGGTTTGGTTTGACATTTAAAACTTGCTGGAGGTGATTGCATTTAATTCGGGGTTCATTTGGTTGGAAATCAATATTTAAGCCCCATAGGGGGGGTATTTTGGTCATTTTTGAGCTCATGCTCACTGGGGGCTGAGATGAGTCCAGGAAGATTCAGTTTATTGATCAACATATCAAAATTAATAATCTAGAAGTGACTAGAGGCTTTGGTGAAGGCTCTAA
>NW_021458796.1:0-298 GCF_001605985.2 Dendrobium catenatum
TTGGGACGGAGGCAGTGAGGTGGAGTTACGGGAGGAGAAGAGGTATCGAGAGGAAGTGTCGTATGGTCGTGGAGAGTGGAGTCGGGCAGATAGCGAATGGGGAAGAGCCGAGCAGCCATCGCCTTGGCTTCGTTCGATATTTAAAGACCCGAAATAGGAGTGGGATCAAGGACTGGTCGCAGGATTTCCGCAGACATCCCGGAACGGCGCCGTGGTACAGCGATTTTGCGGGATTTACGGATTGAGACGCGCGGGATTTGTTGGATTTGACGGCTTCTCTTCGATCGAACGAGGTATG
>NW_021458797.1:0-929 GCF_001605985.2 Dendrobium catenatum
AAAGTTAAGGGAAAATTCTATAAGATGGTGGTTAGAACTGTAATGCTTTCTGGCGCAGAATATTGACCATTAAAAGACAAGCATAAAATTAAGTTAAGTGTTATAGAGATGAGGATGCTAAGGTGAATGAGTGACTTAACTCTTAGAGACAAAAAGCAAAACAAGTTTATACGTGAAAAGGTTAGAGTAGCTCCAGTGACATATAAGATTAGAGAAAGTTTCCTTAGACTTAGCCTATAAAACGTCGGCCTTTTAATGACCCGGTTAGGAGAGTATATGTGTTAGACTTGACCCATGTTAAAAAAGGTAGATGTCAACCTAAAAAGACTTGGTTAGAAGATATTAGAAATGATATTTTTTTATTAGATTTAAATGAAAATTTAACTCTTAACAAAACACAATGGAGAAAATGATTCATGTAGCTGACCCACATAGTGGGATGAAGGCTTGATGTTGTTGTTGATTGGGTTACAACGGAACTGTTTTTTTTTTTATATATTGGTTTTTATTTTCTTGTATATGCTACTCCATCAAGTGTTGCTCAAATTTGATCATGTAATCGTGTCTATTAGGCATTTCATGGTAGATATTTTCAAAAGTTCTGACACCCGTTTGTCTTTGTTGGATCTCTTCCATATCCATTTTGTTGTGTCTTGTTGATAGCATGAAAAATATGTAAAGGGATCTACTAAATATTATCTTCTAGTCATAAATTTCTCCCGATTTGATAGAGTATGTGAAATAGGATTTTATGTGCCATTTTAGATATTCTAATGCACTTAAACTGACAAGCATTTCTAAGCCTAATTTGTGCTAGATTTTTTTGTCCTTTGTTTATCATTAAAAATGTTATTAATGACATTATTTAATTTTTTTATTCCTGTTGTTTTTATTTTTCTATTTTCGTACTGCGGCTTACATCATTATTT
>NW_021458798.1:0-325 GCF_001605985.2 Dendrobium catenatum
AAAGTTCTCTTCTTAGTGCATGCAGTGAAGTAACTATCTGAGTAAACCTAGTGTACATGTCAGAAGTTGATTCATGAGGTTTCATGCAAAAGAGTTCGTAGTCATGCAAGATAATATTCAAAAGAGATTGTTTAACTTCATTAGTGCCTTCATAGGTGATACAAAATTTGTCCCAAATTTTTTTTACCAATTTTGCAAGTGGAGACACACATATAATCCTCAGATTTTAAAGCACAGAAAAAATAGTTCAAAAATTTTGTATTTAATTGAGCTAAATCTCGTTCATCGAAAGTCCATTCAGTAAAAGCAACTTCAGTTTTAACGC
>NW_021458799.1:0-219 GCF_001605985.2 Dendrobium catenatum
CGGATGTGGACAAGCTGGCGGGAAGACAATGGGATTTCTGTTTCCAGCCTTCTGTGGGCAGGGCTGGGGGCATTCTTGTTCTTTGGCGTGGGTCGGTTGGCACTTTTACTGTCACCTTTCAGACAAACCAGTGTATCATGGGGAGTCTTGGGGGGACATGTTTTCCGTCTTGGGAGATTGCAGTTGTGTATGGGGACAAGGACAGATATAATAGGCAAC
>NW_021458800.1:0-266 GCF_001605985.2 Dendrobium catenatum
TCTTCCATGCCTTTTTTGGCGCAGTTGAAGAGCAATAAATGATACTCAGCTGGAAAGCTGAAAGGAGCTTTCAGATCCAAATTAAAATGCTATAGATAACATTTGGATGATTCATATTCTGGTATACCAAAATACTATATCTTATATTCTTCCCTTTTTCCCTAGACGATCCTGTTCATGCGTGACTTCCTGAATCGCAAGCAGCTCTCCAATCCCGGCTCCCAACTTTCCTTGTCCAACAACTGTCCTTGAAGATTGAAGCCACG
>NW_021458801.1:0-203 GCF_001605985.2 Dendrobium catenatum
TCAAGAGATTGAAGGATCATCTAGCCTGCACTCATGTTGTTGACCTTAATCTTATGACCAAAGGAACACAAGAAAAAGAGAAGAAATACCTGGTATCCCCGTCGGATCCATGAAATCATCCGCAAAATTTGGCTCAAATCCCGCTGGAATCCCGTAGCTCGGCGCCGAATCCATCGCTTCTCCACGATTTATGCCCAAACCCC
>NW_021458802.1:0-709 GCF_001605985.2 Dendrobium catenatum
CTTAAATTTGGAATTAGTAATCTTATTCAATCCTTACATTAAACTCATTAAGATTGTAAGAATATTTTAAGTAAAATTGCTATTCAAAATAATTAAATAATATATTTTTACTGATTTAAATACAATAAATAGTATATAATTCATACTTAATAAAGTCCCCCTGCTTAAACTCTTGCTTGTCCTCTAACATTGGCGAAATCACATATTAATTAATTTAATAACTAAAGTAAAAATTGATAAATTAAAATTACTAAAATATAATATAATGCAACACAATCTAGAAGTAATTTAAAACTATCAAAGTAATTATTATAATTTGAAAGGTCATAATAGTTATCCTAATTAGTCACCCTTGTTATTGCTTATATTAAACCTATCTACTAGCTAGGATAACATGTGTAAGTTTGACTTTAGAATTAGAAAATGAAGAATGTATTTTTTAGGAATAAGTTGTGCATTTAGTTAAATGGGAAGTTTAATAATGTATAATCATATACATTAGTTTACTTATCTTATCCTATTAGGTTTAATCATTAGGATGTTTTTGAACATGATCTTTAATAGATACCAATTTTTGAACACACTAAACTATTTTTCCCATTTTCATATTTCCTTTTATGATTTTTCATATTTTTCACTTTTCATAATTATGAAGTGCGTATTATTGATTTAATATAAGGAAGTAATAAGGTCACTAATTCCATATTTA
>NW_021458803.1:0-1226 GCF_001605985.2 Dendrobium catenatum
CCGACTACAGTTTCTTCAGGCTTTGTCGTACATGGTCCTTCGACTCCTCACAGACAACGGTCTTTTCTGACCCCAGGGTCTTCCTTGCGACTCCCCGATCTCCTGCCCGACCACGGTCCTTCAGGCCCAAAAAACTGTATATTGTAACTCTTACCATGTAAATGCAATCTATATGATGTACATTTGCTACATCAATCCAAGGCCTTCTCCTAAGGACAGGGCCTCCTGCATTTGTAATCGAGCTACAAATACTAGAGTGGATTCATTCCAAACCGGGCCAAGGGCCCCGTGTTTTTCCCCCTTTTCAGGGACGGTTTCCACGTAAAAAACTTTGGTGTCTCTTGATGAACGCTACACCCTCTCACTTATCTGATTGTGTGCTGGACTTCTTACAACGCTAAAGACGTTAAACCATATATTTCTCTACCGCCGCGAATATTCCAGGACGCAACAGTATCCACCGCCCACCTTCGAAGGCCACCACCTACCTCTAGCTCTGACCATCTTCACCACCACTGTCGCTACACCACCATCGCCCCCACCTTTGACTTCCATATTCGCCATCGCTGGTTGCCCACAGTTGTCGTCAGTCGCCACCTCCCCGTTGCTGGCCACTGACCACCACCAGCTTTGAATTTTACACTATATTCATTTAAACTTTACTTCAAATAAAATGAAATAACCTACGTTTATTTTGTATTTATCCAATTAAGTCCTAAACCTTTTAAATAAATTGCATTTCTATTTCACATTATTTATTTTACATTGTACTATTTTTTTAGTCAATCAAATAGACTCTAAATAAAAAATAAAATATATGAGGATCTATCGCTACACTTTATATATATAATTATATATTCAATTTCGAAGTAAAATTTTGGTATAAGAGATATTTAATTTTACAAATGTTGATATTAATTTAAAAAATGTTAATAAATTAGTCGTTGCCTTACGCCACAAATATTTTTCACTTTTTTCACGAGCTCTCAGTTCCCCCATCTTTAATGTCTCCTTCACCTTTTCTATGAGCTCTCAATTTTCAGTGGTACCACCACATAGGGGTGTTAATTTTGGGTCACGGGTCGAGTTCGGGTCGAACTTGACTGACTCGGGTTCAAACGGGTCAGAAATTTAAACCCGGGACTGACATGGGTAGGTAAACGGGTCGGAAATTCGAACTCGGACCCGACCCCGCGGGTTGCCGGGTTGACCCGACCCGACCCACG
>NW_021458804.1:0-250 GCF_001605985.2 Dendrobium catenatum
CATGCAATAAAAAAATAATAGACAAAATGCAAGAGAGATCAGCATACCTGCTTGGCTGCTTGCACGGCTGTTCTGAAATCAAACTTCAACCTTCTTGTTCTTGGCAAGAGCAAGCTTCTGTTTTTAAAACTTGGCAAATTCAAGTTTTTGTTTCTTAAGCCATACACAGCAAAAAAATATTTCAGATGAGATAGTAATCTAACCGGGTTGAGACAAGTAGGCAACGGGTGCTGTGCGACGTTGAACGGGT
>NW_021458805.1:0-353 GCF_001605985.2 Dendrobium catenatum
CGAATCATCCTCTGCAAGTTAGAAAAAATATTTTCCCTGGATTTTTTTGATTCTATGGAACATCTTCCTATCCATATATCTTACGAAGCTAGAGTTGGTGTACCTGTATAATATCGTTGGATGTATCCTTTCGAAAGGTAAAATATATTTTTATTAATTCTCCAATATTTTTGAATAAGTTGAGATAACATATTTTTATTAACTTGAGAATTGTAATTGTTTAATAGATATTTGAACAAGTTGAATAAATATGTTAAGAATAAAGCACGACCAAAAGGATCTATATGTGAAGCATATTTATCTCAAGAAACCACTTACTTTTGCTCATACTACTTCGAGCCTCATGTAAGGAG
>NW_021458806.1:0-282 GCF_001605985.2 Dendrobium catenatum
CAACAAAAGCAAAAGCACAGTTTTTCCATCTCCCTTTTTGTCAGATTTTTTAGTGCAAAAGCAAAAGCACATACAAGATGTTGAAGGAGACGGAAATTCTGTAGCTGATGTTGCTGAAATGCAGTTGACAGATTTGAAGGTTGCTGGAAATAAGGAAAAAGACAATTTGCAGTTTCTCAACAACAATTTGAATTCATAATGAAGGAATTATAGATGTCGATTCCTATCTAATTGCTGAAATTCAGGATGCAGAATTTCTGGATGTGAGTACAACTTCTATAA
>NW_021458807.1:0-302 GCF_001605985.2 Dendrobium catenatum
GTTTTTGTCAAGAATAATCATTCCTTTAAGAGGAATAAGAAGATTAAACACATGATGCTCCAGAAAAGTATCACTATGAGCTCCAAAATTAGCTAGCCAGTCCGCACACGCATTACCTTCTCGATAGATATGGAAAATAGTAAAGTTGAGCAAAGAGAGAGCCATTTGAATTTTTCTGATAGTGTAAAAATCAAGAGGGAAGCAAGTGTTGTTATCAGAAATAATATGAATAACAAGAGTAGAATCAACATCAATGTTAAAATTCTGAATACCCATTTTCAAACATAATTGTAAACCATGAT
>NW_021458808.1:0-349 GCF_001605985.2 Dendrobium catenatum
CGCCACTAATGCCCAGAATTTTTTTAAAAAAACCGAATTTTACATATCAAACACCCGTAAAACTTTTAGCAGGTTTTGCAGACCAAACAAACAAAATATATTAAGCTCCATTAAAAAATCATTACATAATAATAATTCATTCATTTTCTCATATTCTATTGTAGTTCTAGAGTTCAGAATACGCATTTATCAAATGAAAAAATAGGATGTATTAGTCATGCAACCTTCTAAAATCACTGACAAACGCCAAGAAAACAAGTTATACAAGTCATGCAACCTTCTAAAATTATCACCGAAGCATCTATCAAATGAAAAAAAAATAAAATCCTAACAAATAAGGGAACTTTAG
>NW_021458809.1:0-209 GCF_001605985.2 Dendrobium catenatum
AGGTTGATTGGAATGGCTAGTAGTAGGTCCAAGTGGGGAGTCATAAGAGATTGGTCCAACAGAATACTCAGTAGAGGGTCGGCCATCAAGGTTAGGTGAAAACCTATAGGGTGGGGCAGCGACTCGGATGTTACTAATGGGTGGGTGGTCTTGACCACAGTAAGGTCCACGAGTTGTCCCAACAAAAGAGGTAGGGTGACGCCCTAGAT
>NW_021458810.1:0-268 GCF_001605985.2 Dendrobium catenatum
AGATATACAATTACACAAATAGATAATAATCTGATTATATGTATTTTAATCATCTAAAAATAATAATAAAATCAAAAAAGGCATTAACTTCCTAAAAATTAAAGAAAAAAAATATTTTTACAGAATCACCATTTAAAAAAGAAAAAAAAAAAATATATAACCCCACGCAACGGAGCAATAGCTTTTGCCGTAGAAACTGCTCTGCATAGCCCGCACTGCTATTTTATAAGCTGGCGCCCTTCCTCCGCTCTCCATCAAAAACATCGTC
>NW_021458811.1:0-386 GCF_001605985.2 Dendrobium catenatum
GTGGTAGATGAACGGGTGAAAGTTCGACGGTGGTTGAGAATAGCTCCTCTCAAAATAAATTTTAACCGACGTATATTAGTGAAAACAAAGTTTGGATGGCCATATATTTAATTTTAGAAGCTTTCAATTTTATTTTGTCTTAGATTCATGCCCGATCAAAATAAATTTTAACGACGTATATTAGTGACTTCTTTGATCGTCTCTTTTTTGGTGTTTATGCTGTCTTCCGACCAGCATGGATGACAACAATTATAGAATTCTAAATATTGCTATGTTGGTTAATGGTTTTTTAGCACTATTTTTTTTGAAATTTCTTTCATAATTTTACTATTTGGGTCTATATATTTTGATGTTTATATTTATTTTTTTTTTCATATTGAAATCTT
>NW_021458812.1:0-201 GCF_001605985.2 Dendrobium catenatum
GTGCAGGAAATGCAAAACAGCAGACAGGAGGCGTATGAGGCTAGGGAATTCTTTCCTGAGATTTGTCTCAGGTTTCAGCAATTTACACCTTCCACATTCAATTTCAGAATTTGAAATTGAAAGTGGGATTAGGAAAGAAGTTTAATGAGAGAATCCAGAAAATTAAAAGGGGATTAATGGGGAGCATAGCCGGCCTTGTGT
>NW_021458813.1:0-253 GCF_001605985.2 Dendrobium catenatum
TTCAAATCTTTAGATTCAAAAATAACAACAACTTTAGAATCAAATTTATCCAGTAGACCTCGAAGAATTTTGTTAACTTTTTCAAAATTTGAAAAATCTTTTCCTAAAGCATGTAATGAGTTTACAATTTGAATGAATCTAGTATACATGTCTAAGATCATTTAAAAAGGTTTCATGAAAAATAGTTCAAAATCACGCATTAACAAATTCAACTTTGATTGCTTGATTTCACTAGTGCCTTCGTATTTGGTGT
>NW_021458814.1:0-1083 GCF_001605985.2 Dendrobium catenatum
AACATGTAAATAAAACAGATACATACAACATAAAGATGTCCAAATGGCTAAAGCTCGAACAAGATGAGATCGATTAAAGTCCCGTCCGAAGGTCTCGATCGTGAACATTACTGAAACAAAACAAGAAGAAGAATGAGAAGAAGAGGGAAAAGAAGATGAACAAGAAGAATGAGAAGAAGAAGAAGAGGAAGAAGGGGAAGAGACTCACATTGAAGAATACCGGCCAAGATGCAAGCGATGTGCGAGCGGTCGATCGTTTCCGACAGTAATGATTGAAAGTGTGCTCCTCCAGAAGTGGTTAGCTCCGCTCGGCAGAGGATTGGTCCGCTTGAGAGCACCGTGGCGGAAGACGGGGAGCTGAACACTTCACGCGAGTAAGAGAAAAATTAGGGATTGTCGATATGTTTAATGGCGCGCGGGGGGGTTTCGTGGGTTAAAACCGGTGCAATTTGTACGGGCTAAACCGATGCAAAAAAATGGGTTTGGGAAGCAGTTTTAAATCTGCTACTAACATGTGTTGCGAAAAATCCATTTTTTTAGTACTGAAGTAAAAGTCATTTTAAAAACATGTAGGAGTTCTTTGATATTTTAAAGTCATAAAATATTTTGAAAAAGTGAATACAATTTTGATTTAGAATTGTTAGTTAGTTATCATATACATTTTAAGAAATATTATCTTAAAAACAATTTTCTTTTATCTCAATATATAAGGGTATCAAGATAATTTGTTCCCACATAGCTGCAGCACAGCAGCTCCACAGTTATACTATTCAAACAAGATGTAATGATTTCTATAAAGCAAACTAAAAAAACAGCTTTTTGTATAATAATTTCACAACCTGCATTACCGACAGCTGCAGCCCTCCCAAACACACCCTAAGCCTTAAAAGAAAGCAACGTTTGTTGGAACAGCAAAATTCAATGAATTCCATCATTTATTTGGATGTGAAGGCTCCATTGGCTGGTTGTTTATAAAATCATGTCATAATAATTTAATTTTATTAAAAAAATTACAATTGATAAAGAAAAAGAATTTATGACTATTATTATTTTCTAATTATACTTAACAAGATAGAATTTAGC
>NW_021458815.1:0-295 GCF_001605985.2 Dendrobium catenatum
ATACATCAAACCTGTTGTGTGATAGAAAAGGACCACTTAAACTTAAGAGAAAATTCTATAAATGATGGTGAGACCTGCAATGCTTTATGTCACATAATGTTGGACATTAAAAGAGTAGTAAAAAATTAAGTTGAGTATTGTAGAGATGAGGATGCTCAAGTGGCTGAGTGTCTTTACTCTTAGAGACAATGCTTCAGGCCTATTGTGTGATATATAGTGGACGAATGCTTCAGGCCTATTGTGTGATTGATATAAAAGTATTGTAGAGATGAGGATGCTCATGTACGTGAATGAG
>NW_021458816.1:0-500 GCF_001605985.2 Dendrobium catenatum
AGATCCATTGGGGTGAAGGTTTCCTTCACACTTGACCGGACTAACTAGCTAGGGAGCTTGGGATGAAGGGATTACTGCAGAGAAGGCCTCAACGAATGAGCTTCTCTATCAGGAAGCTTCAGGGGATGATGGCGAACAGTTCTCCTTCAGATGTCGGGACTGGAGGACGGCCGGAGGTGCGAATTCGAGCAGGAGGCCGAAAGATTTCATGGTCGCTTGCTCGAACAGAAGGAGGGATTGATCTGGGAGCTCGGAGGAAGCGTCTGGGAGTTCGAAGGAGCTCTGGGGAGTGATTGAGAATGAATTCCAATGCCTTTGGAGGTCTGGCGAGCTCGAGGGTATTCAGCCACCTTTTGGGAACTTGGACGGCCGAGATTGAGCTGGAGAGGGCTCAGATCGCTGCCAGGTGGACGATGGCGATGTCCAGGGGAGATCGTGGGGATCAAACCGATAGACAACAGCCTTTGTTAAGATAGTTGCTATTTGCATGCATTACATTT
>NW_021458817.1:0-281 GCF_001605985.2 Dendrobium catenatum
TTCTAGAGGGCGGTATTGATGGACCGGGTTTACCGGTTCTGCCTGGACCCGTGCGGGTCTACAGGCGGAAGAAGGGGGTTGGGGGGGCGGGGAACCGGTTGGACCAAAGGGGACCCCCCACTTAAGTGGGGGTATTTTGGGGATGATAGCATATTTTTGAAAGAGTATGAAGGGAGCCATTAGGGTTTAGTTGGAGGGCATTATGAAAAGTGTATTCTCTTTCTAGTTTTTTCCTCTAGTCTTCTTCTTGTGCTTTTCTAGGGTTTTCTTGTGGGAGATTT
>NW_021458818.1:0-256 GCF_001605985.2 Dendrobium catenatum
CTTTGGATATGAAATCGACAACCATACCCCTTGAATGTCATAACCAGACATTTAGTTGATCTTTACCTTGTCCCCTCGAGGCCGTGTGAAGTTCTCTTTAGAGTCTAACTATGATATTCGAGATGAATCACATAATTCTAAGTCCGAACGCCGTTATGGGATTTTATTTTCATCCTTCGGGGTGATATAATTTTCCGAACGAGCTGGTTCGACTTTTACATTTAAGATTCAACCTCAATTCTAAAATTCCCAAAGA
>NW_021458819.1:0-312 GCF_001605985.2 Dendrobium catenatum
AATTGTTATTATTATTATGTTAATTTTATTACTTTTAATTATATTATTATTTATTATGTCTTCCGGTTTAACCCCGATTCGACCGGTCGAACAATGAACCTCTCATTCTTCCGGTTCGTTGTCCGATCTGATTTTCACAACCTTGATTAAAATTACATTTTTACCATGCTTAACATATAGAGATCACTAGCACACTTTATATTATATACTTTTTTTTTTTGGGATAAAACTCACATACTGACTTACGTGATAATATTAAAGGAAAAGTACAAGTCTTTTTTTTTTTGATAAAACGCACTGACGCTCACTTTT
>NW_021458820.1:0-457 GCF_001605985.2 Dendrobium catenatum
TTAACATGTACATAATAAGTATAAAAAAATATGAATAAAAATTAGAAATAATTGTAAACATTTTGAAAGATTTTAAAATGAGAAAGTCTTGCTTCGTACTTATAGAATATAATTAAGAAATTTCAATTTCTTATAAATTTTGACAGAGATATTGAGTATAAAAAAAAATATCTTATATATATATATATATATACAATTAATGGCTTACTTCGGCAAGATAAACATAAATTTAAAATTGAACTTTCACACAGGCATTTGATAGTGATCCAATTCAAACTACTGAAATGGACCAAAACATTGATACTAATTAACCGATTGAATGAACACAAACATATATACTAAATTAAGAAATGAAAAAAAAAAGTCATTGAATACGGAACCAGTTAAAAAACATAAGAAGAACAAAGAAATGCAAAATGATTTCCTTAAACCACCGCCGGAGAAGAGTGCCTGGAGA
>NW_021458821.1:0-295 GCF_001605985.2 Dendrobium catenatum
CGTCATTGTGGAATAGAAACGAGAAGGCCTGATACCAAGTAGAAACGAAGAAGGAGATAACTCCGGCGGGTAGAGATCGCCGGAGAGGAAGAAGACAAGAAAACCAGAGAGAGGAAATATTATTGTATTATTCAACCTGTCTCGGTTACAGAGAAAGACATATATAAATACATTTAGCTGTACACGTGTTGATATCTTATTGGGTAAAGGCTGAGTTAGCCGTTGAGACCGTTGGGGCTCAATCTTGTGTATCTAATAATAGCCAACACGATTGTTCAACTACTGCACATCTTCT
>NW_021458822.1:0-300 GCF_001605985.2 Dendrobium catenatum
GATCACAAAACACCATTTTTGATGCCTGGGTGCAAAGTTACTGACGATTATGGGATTATGCTTGTAAGTTGTTTTCTTTTGTATCTTGTAGAATAGCGGTGTGGGGATTATCAAATATCTATAGTATTATTATTGCTTGCTTCAGGAGATGACTGATTAATATTTTAAACTAGCTTTGTTACTTGAGTACTTATGATTGGAACAAAATGTTCAGGATAAACCACAAGTAGTTTTTAGCCAATTTGTTTATAAGCTTGCTCTGAACTTGTCATTATTTTAAGTAGCCATAACTGCAATTTG
>NW_021458823.1:0-345 GCF_001605985.2 Dendrobium catenatum
ATTGGTTTATAAATTTACAAAAATCTAAGTCAAAATTCGACTTAGATTATTGGGAGTTTAAAAATCATCCAAATTAAACATAATCTTGGCATGTTAGAGTTCTATGGCATCGGTGTAAAGCCTTCCTTTCACTGAATTTGAGTTTAGATCCATAATCATATATAATTTAATTAAAATTTACTTTCAAAGGCATGTTAATCTAGCTTAAGGAATCAATAACTATATATGATCATGCTATGGGATTGGATTGACTTCAATTAGGATATATTTACATATATCTCTAAGTAACGTTAAACCAATTTCATATATCTATCTTTTGTTTATAATAAATCATTTAAGCTCATA
>NW_021458824.1:0-340 GCF_001605985.2 Dendrobium catenatum
GACCCCGAGGTGGAGGAGGATGAGAAGTTGCATCTGGATGTAGCAGAAGTCTCTCTGAACTCTGTAGTGGGATTCACTCCGAGTCACACTATGAAGGTGAGAGGAGAGATAGCTGACCGTGAGGTGGTGGTGTTGATTGATAGTGGGGCAACCCATAACTTCATTTCCACCCAGATAGTGGAGTCGCTAGGGATGGTGTTAGTGGACACAGGTGGCTATGGGGTGATGATGGGCACGGGAAACGTGGAATTGGGAAGTGGATTTTGTAGAGAGGTGGTGCTGAAGATTCAGGGAATCCAGGTAAAGGAAGATTTCCTTCCTTTGGAATTGGGGAGTACTG
>NW_021458825.1:0-257 GCF_001605985.2 Dendrobium catenatum
CAGTAGCTACAAGATGTAGCTCAATTTCTCCTTTGATGATATGGTCCATAATGAAGTGATACCCTATATCTATATGCTTAGTCCTAAAGTGTTAGATTGAATTATTTGAAATACAAATGATGCTTACATTATCACTGAAGTTTTAAATAGTGCCAATTGAAATACCTAAATCCATATGTTGTTATTTTAACTAAAAAACCTATGTGGAGTTTCCAATGAATTGACGAGTTCCATAGTAATTTTTTATCAACCTAAAA
>NW_021458826.1:0-1219 GCF_001605985.2 Dendrobium catenatum
TTGGGCATAATCTCTCTCCTATCTCATTAATAGGCCCCCTCATTAAGCATCCATAATTACCTCCCACAATTCCCTCTCATCCAATTTAATTCTTCCCATTAAATTTGAGTTTAAATTCAAATTCATCCCGCCAATTCCACTTAATCTGAAATTTAATTTCAGATTTCAATTCTCTCTCCCAAAATTGATTTGGGATTTAATTAATCTTGCCACCTAGGCAAGTACATGGCATTTACATTTCACATCATAATGCTTTATGGTGTAGAATGTTTGCTATTAAAAGAGAAGCATAAGTTAAGTGTTGCAGAGATGAGGATGCTCAGGTGGATGAGTGGCTTTACTCTTAGAGACAGAATATGAAACAAGCATATATGTGAAAAGGTTGGAGTAGTTCTAGTGGAAGATAAGATTAGATAGAGTCGCCTTAGATGGTTTGGTCCTATAAAATGGCGGCCTTCCCATGACCAGTTAGGGGAGTTAATGTATTAGATTTGGCTTATGTTGATAAAGGTTGAGATAGACTTAAAAAGACTTGGTTAGAAAATATTAGAAATGACCTTTTTTATTAGATTTAAAATGTGAATTTGACTCTTAATAGTACACAATGGAGAAAAAGGATTAATGTAGCCGACCTCACATAGTAAGATAAAAGCTTGATGATATTGTTGTTGTTGTTGCATTTATTCAGTAGCCTATATGAATAGATATATTTCTATTTATTTTCATTCAAAATATTATATTGGAGGAGCATACCAAGGATAGGACGAGGAAAATGAGGGTGGCTAAGCTGAAAACAAGAAAAGTGAGAAATAGTGATGTTTTTATGGGCACATCATCCCCTCAGA
The DNA here is from genome assembly GCF_001605985.2 of Dendrobium catenatum. Lineage (NCBI taxonomy): Eukaryota > Viridiplantae > Streptophyta > Magnoliopsida > Asparagales > Orchidaceae > Dendrobium > Dendrobium catenatum. The sequence goes on from NW_021458826.1 coordinate 846, forward strand.
TATTGACTGTCCTTTCTATAAGAATAGCTTGAACTCAATCTATTGAGAGTTCAGTGGATTGACTTTTAAGTTGAATTTGGTGATTATAACCCCTTTGTTGCCCCATATTGTAGAATGATTTCTGCAATAAATCCTTACTCACCATTTTAATCAGCTACACATTGTTTTGTTGAGAATTAACCAATTAATAGTAGGGGAATTATGATCTAGTTAACATTTTAAGTGGGTTCTTGATGACAGTAAATCAAATCTAAATTGGTAAGTGATGTGAAACATTATACGAAGGAGCTTGTTAAGAAATTTAAGAACGATGGACAATGTAATCTCAATCAATAAATTATTGAAATAACAAGTAAATTCATTAAAGAACCTTA
>NW_021458827.1:0-401 GCF_001605985.2 Dendrobium catenatum
TCCTTCCTAAAACAACTCATCTAATTTAGGAAAGTTTTTATTTTTGATCTAAATTGAATTTAAAATTCAATTGGATTTAAAGTAAATCTTTTATAAATTCAAAACTTAAATCAAGATACTTTAATTGCTCTAATTAAAGTCTCTCTTGACCATGCATGCTGCCGGCCTCTTTTATGAGTATATTAGGATTTATTTCCTAATTTCATCATAGACTACGTTGGGAATAATTCAAGTTACCTCTATTCCTTTGGCTGAATTTTCCCATCAGTTATTGGATACAGAATCCATGAAATGGCTTTCATTACTTTCCAAAGCTGATAATTTCTCCTAGCCGAACCTTTTTTTTTCCCTTATTGCTCCAGCTGAAATGCTACCTTTCTTTGATTTGAATTTTAAAATTC
>NW_021458828.1:0-214 GCF_001605985.2 Dendrobium catenatum
CTTAGGGTTACTTGCGAACTCAAGTATTTCCTATCACTATCTTTGGTTTTTTCTAGTTAGGTTATGTGTTGGATCTTACAGTTTCTCGGAGCATTATTTCGATGGTTCTTTCTTCTAATTTTCTTTTCCTTTTTTTTTGTCTTCCAAACTTGTACTTCCTGCTGCCGTTCAACTGTTTTTTTTTTGTTTTGGAAACACTTTTCAGGAAGCCTCA
>NW_021458829.1:0-373 GCF_001605985.2 Dendrobium catenatum
AAAGAATTGCACGATGAAGCCTTTGTCATAGAGTTGAATGATGCTGAGCAAGTTGTGCTTCAATCCATTTATAAGCAAAACATTTTCAATCATAAGGTTCTTAGAATTACCAATTATGCATGCACCTACCACCTTCTTAGTGGTGTTGTCTCCAAGAGTAACCTTGCATCCAGTCCTGGACTATAGTACAACAAATTGATTGGCATCACCAGTCATATGTCGAGAGCATCCACTGTCCAGGTACCACATACTCTCATGAGGCCTTTTGTGAGAGTCCTCCTGCAAAATCACCAAATGTTAGATTTAGGAACCCAAGCAGGTTTGGGTTCCTTCTTCTTAGAATGCAATGCATGTGTGGTATGCTGTGGATCAT
>NW_021458830.1:0-221 GCF_001605985.2 Dendrobium catenatum
ATAGTGTACGCAATCTTAGTTTTTTCCAAAATTTTGTTTGCATCAATTTTTCAGTAAATAATTGCTAACTTCTTGTTTTTTGATTGTATAAGTTGTTATAATCGTTCTCATCTTTATACAACTATTATAAAAAAATTACCCCAAAATTTTTTAGTAAAAAAGAAAATGACTATTTGGTAAGTAAAATTTTGTTTAAATTAACATTATATATATATATACTT
>NW_021458831.1:0-318 GCF_001605985.2 Dendrobium catenatum
ATGTCTAGATTTCCTACATCCAAAGCAAATAATACTTAAAGAAATCTGAACATTCTTACCATTTTTATCTTTATTCCACTTTTGTCCCAAGGCTAATCAAGAAGGGGGGGTGAATTGGTAATTTAAAAAATTATACTTCTACTCTTTGATTTTTAGAAAACCATTTAAATTACTAATGCAAGTTAAATTTAAAGTTTAAAAAATTAAACTTTTCAACCAGAGTAAACAACTTGCAATGAAATTAAATGATCATGCAGATGATTCAGAAGCTAGATCTGCCTAGGAGATTTTTTGCTTTTCATTATTTTCCCATTTTAT
>NW_021458832.1:0-432 GCF_001605985.2 Dendrobium catenatum
TAAATTCCTCAAATGATTCACTTTTATGAAATAGAAAACTAACCCAAGTGAATCTAGAGTAATCATCCACTATAACAAATCCGTATACCTTTCCACCTAGACTTACAGTTCCAACTGGTCCAAAAAGATCCATGTGTAAGATTTTCAAAGGTTTACTAGTCCTAAGATCCTTATTAGACTGAAAAGAGGACTTAACTTGCTAGCCTAATTGACATGCAACACAAAGGTGATCCTTATTAAAGTCTAGTTTAGGTATACCTCTCACTAAATTCTTTTGGGTAATCTAAGGTTTTTCATGCTAGAATGACAAAGTCTCCAATGCCAAAGCCATGACTCATTAGAAACAGTTTTCAAATAAAAGGCAGTAGGAGTATGAATGCAATTTAAATCTAGCTTATAAATATTATTTACCTTTTTTCCATTCAGCACATC
>NW_021458833.1:0-250 GCF_001605985.2 Dendrobium catenatum
GTGTTTAAATTACGAAAAGATCCCTGCCTGCTATTGGGAATTGGGATGGGCGTGAGGGACCTTAGTAAAATATGAAAGGGGTATTTTATAAATTTTATTAATCGACTTTTCTTTGATATATCAAGAATATATATAAAACGGATTTTCAAAAATTTATATATTTAATATCGGCTGTTTTGGCCGGGACATCATTTTTATAATTTTATTTTTAATATTTTTATTATAATTTTTATTTTTTAATTACTTAAAA
>NW_021458834.1:0-277 GCF_001605985.2 Dendrobium catenatum
ATGCAACGTACCACTTTAAATTTTGATAGCAAGGCTCCGCTTGGAAAAGCTTTTGCCCACTGCTTTTAAAAAATTTTGTAATAAAAAATTGCTATAGAACATAGTATGAAGATTATCCCGAATGAAGACTAAGTTGTGGATGATATGAATATCTAGTCTGGGTAAGAATCCTCTCGTCAATTATCATAGTATTATAATAGTAAATATCAAAAGATTATATATGATAAACCTTTTTTTTAGCTTAATATTAACTTTATTCTTTTCTTCTGCCATTTAT
>NW_021458835.1:0-569 GCF_001605985.2 Dendrobium catenatum
TTAAAGCAGTCGTCATCATGCAAAACACATCGTCCTGGACGATTTTGTATCGGTCAGGATGATAGACTCAATTCAGAAAGAATCTGCCGCCAGATCTAATTAGAAATAACCTATTTTTGGACATCATCCAGGTGGACGTCCAGGACGATCCAGGTCACTTTTTCCAAAATTTCTCTAGAATTTAAGGAAAGCAATTATGACTTCATTTCATGATCAAATCAGCCTGGACGATCGCCAAATCGTCTTGGCCGATGTGCTGGACGACTGGACACCGGATAGCTGTTTTTCAGGGCAATGTTCAGGACGATATTCCACTATTTGTACTGATCGTCCAGGACAATATATTATCGTCCTGGATGATATGAACAAACTTCTTCTGATCGTCTTAAATCATCTCGGCTAATTGGGCTTAAATTGTACTGATCGTACAGGACGATATTAGTATTGTCATGGACGATAATGTCGGCAACTTGCATTAATGAGCTTATTTTTAGCTCTTCTATTTAAGCTATGACAAAGAACTTTGTAAGTATCTTTGGCAGCCATTGTAGCTTCATTTTTGTGGGGGA
>NW_021458836.1:0-311 GCF_001605985.2 Dendrobium catenatum
ATAAGAGAAAAAATCATATCACAACAACATGAACATTTTATTACTACATTACGTAATATAGTACAATAGTTCCCTAGTACGACTTACAAATTACAAAGTACTTAACACATAAGATCTATGCACGGTGATAATACGACAACATTTAACTTGGAAGAAGATATTAGAGATATCAAAGTGACACTCAACTCAACATAAAAGCGACAACATAAAAGCGACAACAAGACAAGTAATATTTGCTAATACAAATACACGAAGTGCGTGATCATTCAATCTCTCCAACCATTTGAACAATATTCAATGGTTGTCTTTGT
>NW_021458837.1:0-309 GCF_001605985.2 Dendrobium catenatum
TCCTACCATTTCTCTCCTTTGATATCAAGCCTTGAAAGTCTTAAATAAAATTTATACCGCTATTTTAATCGAGAGTTTTCGTAGGAAATTCCGATTTCCTACGATGTAATTAACTACGAGGGCTTGCGCTCGTAGGATATTTAGAAACCAGATCTAATTTTAAAAATTAAAATTTTCAAAAATCTTTAATTAATTATTTTTGGGAAAATCCAACGATCATTATCGTCATTTTAAAACGATCGATAATGATTGATATTTTCTTTCTTCAGAGGGATATATCAATTATTATCGTAATTTTGATTATGAAAT
>NW_021458838.1:0-503 GCF_001605985.2 Dendrobium catenatum
TTGAGAGTTTCAATGTGACGTCTTCAATTAATCAATTTGAGAATTCACCTCCTATGTTCACCGCTACTAATTGTTGGTTTACTATCCAATCCGGTCATGATTTGAGTGGCCGGTTGATTGGGTTAGCCCGATGATGGAATCATCATATCACTTTTTGATCATCTGAGGGTGGCCTAAAGTCTTCATTGTTGATAACAAAGAGAAACATTATATGATAATTATAGGTAAGGACTAGACTACCCCCACAGCCCTCCAAATCTCTAAATTGATCATAATTCTCTTTATTTTATTTCTCTAAATTTTGAACTAGGATCATTCAAGAATAATTGAAAATTTTGACATTCTAGCTACTTTAAGATTATCAAACAACCACCCTGATGCTCTTAGATATTTCATACATCCAACGATCAAAGTCAACTATCATTTACTGCTATCTAACTTCTAACATTCACTAATATTTATCTCTTGATATTCAACATCTACAAAGAACAAATATCCATCAT
>NW_021458839.1:0-268 GCF_001605985.2 Dendrobium catenatum
TAGCTTTCAATAAATTTAAAATTTTATTACAGTGTTAAGAGTTATAATTGTGTTAAATACTATAGAGTGAAACTATTAAAGGGTCAAACTTTGTCAGGCTTTTCAAGAATTTAAAAATTAATAAATTATTCAGCCCATTCTTTTACCAAGTCTTAAAAGAATGCTTCTTTGTCCAAGTCAACTCAGCAATAATTTAATTTAATTGCCAGTAGGAATGGAGTTCCAACATCCTCTTCATTGAGCTCTCAAATCTATATAAGAAAGCTTC
>NW_021458840.1:0-205 GCF_001605985.2 Dendrobium catenatum
GATTCCTACAGGTATAAGTACAACTATTCTCTTCTTTATTCTTCTTTATGGCATAATAATATCCCTATTTCTTATTCCATTTTAGCGTGAGATTCCTTAAAGGTTTTATTCCTGTGGATACTTTAATTTAGAAAAAAGGCTTTAGTTTCCCTTCCAAATGCCACTGTTGTGCTAACATTGAAAGTGTTAATCATCTTTTGTGAAT
>NW_021458841.1:0-328 GCF_001605985.2 Dendrobium catenatum
GATAATCCCCCCTTTTCCTCCTAACCCCCTAATTAACTACAAAGGAGTTTTACAAAATGTCTAAACAGCCCCTCGCATTCAAAATTTCCCTCATAAAACTCCTCCTTGGCCCCCGTCGGGTGAGCTCGGTTCCGCCTGCTGTTCCGCCCGCTCTGCGGGTTTCCGCCTCGAGTAGGCGTGGACCGGTCTGGTTTGGACCGGTCCAACCGGCTCAAGTGCCGGCCTAACATTACTCCAAGTGGTACCTATCAAATCTTCGCCAAAACACAAATATTCCACTGTTTTCAATATAAAACAGCCACCAAACAGTGGAAAAACTGAGAGAATA
>NW_021458842.1:0-668 GCF_001605985.2 Dendrobium catenatum
TCCTAACTAGGTCATCGAAAGGTCTTCGTTTAATGTGACCAAAATATCTAAGCTAACTCTCCCTAATCTTATCTTCCATTGGAGCTACTCCAAGCTTTTCACGTATATGCTCATTTTGTATCCTATCTCTAAGGGTCAAGCCACTCATCCACCTAAGCATCCTCATCTCTGTAACACTTAACATAGTGTTATGCTTCTCTTTTAATGGCCAAAATTCAGCACCATAAAGAATTACAGGTCTCACTACCATCTTATAGAATTTTCCCTTAAGTTTGAGGGGGACTTTTCTATCGCACAATAAGCCTAATTCATTGCTCCACTTCAACCATCCAACTTGAATTATGCTGATATTATCCCAATCAATTTCACCATCACTCTGAGCAATAGATCAAAGATATCTAAAACATGTACTCTTATTAATGACCTAATCGCCCAAAGTCATAATCCCCTCACTAGGTCTATTGCAACTAAAATTATACTCCATATATTAAATTTTAGATCTACTCAAGAAAAAACCTTTAGACTCTAAAGTTAATCTCCATAATTCAAGTATACCTTCAACTCCATCTCTAGTTTTATCAACAAGAAGAATATATTTATCAAAATGCATACACCAAGGTATATCCTCTTACAAATGTCTAGTGAGAACATCCATGACTAAAGCAAAA
>NW_021458843.1:0-285 GCF_001605985.2 Dendrobium catenatum
ATGCCCGGGCCCGATTTTTAGCCCGGACGATCCGATTCAAACATTTTTGGGGTCGCCGGACACATTTTTCGACGTTCCGGACTCGATTTCAATATTTTCGGAGCTCAAAGGGGACTCTATGATCAAGTTCGAGTGAATTGTTAATTTTTGGAATGCAAATTTTTGCATTTCGGCCAGTATAAATTTTGGAAAAAGTATTTTCGGACTCCTGCAGCTTCGACGTCCGAAAATAGGGGGGCAACTGATGTGTCATCATGAAATTACCTTGATCGGGCACGAATCTCA
>NW_021458844.1:0-335 GCF_001605985.2 Dendrobium catenatum
TTTTTAAATGATTCATGTCATGATTATTTGACTAGTTTTACGCTGGCTGTCGACTACCTAATGGCTAATGCAACCCTCTACTTTTTTCATCTAGGACTTGGTACCTGGCAACAATGGTTATGCATAAGCAAGCATTTTTATTAAATAACTTTATTTGCATTATCTATCACATTTCATATCATTAGGCATAATAAGCAATATATGACTTAAATGATTGAATATGGGAAGTTAATATCACCAAATTCAATATGACCAATTACATTTCACAAAAATAACACAAAAGCGATTTATAATAACATCAAGTAGTTAATGTTGAAACTCATTCACTATGAATT
>NW_021458845.1:0-491 GCF_001605985.2 Dendrobium catenatum
GGCGGGTCATAGTGCACTAACTAATCTCCTGCCTCAGGTTGTAGAAGATCGTAGGAACTTATATTCTCTTACATTTTGCTATAATTTTTTATCTTTACAATATAGTCACTACTGCTGGAGGTAGATGCATTCATCTTTCAACTGAGGTTGACTACAGGATATTGCATTTACTGTAGTATTTATGCATCTATCCATAAATGACATGTTATACATACATCCATATTCGTAGAAAGATTATATGTATTGCAGATCTTTATAGATAATATGTGGTATATAGTGGGTCTTCAACGACATCTTGTAGGAGCTTATATCTGTCATAGTTCCCTTCCGTATTTACCCTGCATATGACATATTGGGTGCTCTCGCCATTCATTATGACTATATTCACCTTCTTGTGAGCATAAGTAGGGATTATTGTATCCCTCCACATTGTTTTCATGGAGACTATAATCATCTTTAATCTTCTTACTCAAATATGCTCGTTTGCCAAT
>NW_021458846.1:0-260 GCF_001605985.2 Dendrobium catenatum
TTATGAACCAATGACAGAGAACGTATCTTAGATAATCTGATTCCTTCTTTTTTTAACAATGTGTTTGAAGGACCACCTTGACAGTTCTCCAACCCACCCTCGACCGAGTTCAGATTCAAAGAATTTGAAGATCCGTAGCTGAAATCATCATCTTTATCTTTGATCAACCCATGTGTGATGTGTATGATGACAACATGTTTGGAAAAGCGCTTGAGGTTGATATGTTTGTGAATGATTATATGCACATGATTGATCCATTT
>NW_021458847.1:0-251 GCF_001605985.2 Dendrobium catenatum
CCATAGTACCTAGAGTAGCACTTTCACCGACTTGCCTCTTGCTTCTTCCACCTTCTTCCTTATAATATTGAGGATATGCTTTTTGTATTTCTTTAAATTATCCATTAGTCTATGAGATTTTATTAATGGTGTTGATCATGAGAGGTATGCCATATTTGGATAAACTCTTTGACACTACAGGAAAATCACCCATTTCCGGCGGCTTTTTCCGGCGGAATTGGAGCAGTTTCCGGCAGTTTTTTAATTTTCCG
>NW_021458848.1:0-408 GCF_001605985.2 Dendrobium catenatum
CATTCAATCGTCTCGACGTTTGAGAGAAAAAAAAATTTGTCCTGGTCGATTGTAATATCGTAAAGACGATCTAATTAAAAACTGCTCTCAAAACGGTTAAGATGCATGCAAACTAATTTATCTCACATCGTCCAGTACGAAACAAAAGTCGTCCTGGACGATTTCCTCCAATTTTTGAATTTTGAATTTTAATTTAAGAAAATCAAACAAAACATTTAAAAGCACAGAAAACATAAAACAAAAACTTACACTAAAAAACAAATTCATTCAAAACAAACAAAAAAAAATTTCACAAAATCAAAAACAAAACAAAAAACATAAATATCAATGTTACAAAGACATTTTGTTTAAGCATTTAAATCAATAACACATAGCCTTATTCTTAAAGTACTGAAGGTATCAAGGGCT
>NW_021458849.1:0-317 GCF_001605985.2 Dendrobium catenatum
CATAATATTTTTTAAATTCATTTTTGTATTACCCATCACTTTCATAATAAATTTAATAAAGATAAAATTGTAGCAAATTGAGACATCCTGATTTTAATTTTTAAAAAGAGTTATATAGAATTTAATGTTCCAATGCAAACATAAAAATTGCAATAATAATACTTTTACAGATGATTTCTTAACATTTCTTAAGGTCTTCCAATGTTCATCTAAGATTTTCTCTAATACCAAAATGATGATGAGGGTTGGATGGTGGGGCATTAGATCGCTAATATTATCTATTGGATGATATGGGAGACTATTATAATATAATTAAT
>NW_021458850.1:0-207 GCF_001605985.2 Dendrobium catenatum
TAGCTTACTTCAGTCAGATACTGTCGTCCCGGGCTAGGCTGAAGTCGGTATATGAGAGAGAGCTGATGGCTATTGTACTGGCCATCCAAAAGTGGAGACCTTATCTTTTAGGCAGACACTTTATTGTCAGAACTGATCAGAGAAGCCTGAAGTACTTGTTGGAGCAGAGGATGGTCACAGAGGAGCATCAGAGGTGGTTATCCAAGC
>NW_021458851.1:0-228 GCF_001605985.2 Dendrobium catenatum
TGGAACTTTAATATATGCTTTCTCTAAATCAATAAATGTCATATGTAGATCCTCCTTATTCTCTCTATATTTCTCCATCAAACCTCTCAATAAACTCTTAACAAGACACAATGGAGAAAAAAGATTCATGTAGCCAACCCCACTTAGTGGGATAAATGTTTGATGATGTTGTTGTTGTACTGTAAGTGTCATTTCTCTACCTGGCCAGTCAAAATAATTGGAGTTGTC
>NW_021458852.1:0-340 GCF_001605985.2 Dendrobium catenatum
CCGGTGCGGGCGGGATCCGTCCCGGTCTGGTCGGGTCGTGACATTTATGACTTCCATCGCCCGTCGACTGCGGTCCTCCTGACTTATGTCGCCCGCCGACTACAGTCTTTCTGACCTCCGTCGCCCGCCGACTACGGTCCTCCTGACTTACGTCGCTCGCTGACTACAGTCCTTCCGACCTCTGTCGCCAGCTGACTACGGTCCTCCTGACTTCCGTCGCCCTCCGACTACAGTCCTTCCAACAAAGCAAATATGTCAATAGTATCTCTTTGTATTTACATCATGTAATGTACTCTATAAGAAGTACATCAAGCTAAGGCCTTCTCCCAAGGAAGGGCCT
>NW_021458853.1:0-214 GCF_001605985.2 Dendrobium catenatum
ATTGTATTTGATGTATTTTGTTTTATGTTTTATGAGTTTATTGTATTTCTTTCCGTTTAAGCCCTTGCTTAAGGGCCTCGTCATGTGTTTTCCTTAGGGGCAATTGTGTCTTTGTATTTTCTTTATCCCGTTGGCTATTTAAAGCCTCCCCCTCTTCATGTAAGCACGATGAATTATTGAATGAAAAAGAGTTTGTTCTTGTTTGATCTCTTAG
>NW_021458854.1:0-1712 GCF_001605985.2 Dendrobium catenatum
AAAATTGTTGAGTTGACCAAGTCAAACTCAATGTGATATGGCCTCACATGAGTTTGGGTGGGTTTGGAGTATCTTTTGAAATAGGTTTGAGAGCTCAAAAGGGTTACATTTGACTAAGTGGGTTGAAATGACCCATTTGAACTCTTAAGGGCTCATTAGGTCAATCTTGGTTGACTTGGTCAACCATATGGGTCCAGAGTCTGGAAATGGGTTCAATCAATTTGAAATGATATTTGGAGACCATCGGAGGTGGTCCCAAGGTCTGTGCAGGTCAATTTGGTCAAAATTTCTGTTTTGACCCTTAAGGGCTTGTTTGGTCAACTTAGGTTGACTTGATCAACCAGGTTGACCCAGGGTCTGGGTTTGGGTCGAACAGGTTTGGTTTGATGTTTGAAAATTGTATGAAGTGGTTGCATTCAGTTTGGAGCTCATTTGATCCAAAATGACTATTCATACCCCAAAGGGGTATTTTGGTCATTTTGACCTCATGTCCACTGGAGGCTGAAATGAGTCCAACAAAATGCAGTTTATTGATCAACATATCAGGATTAAAGGTCTGGAAGTGATTGGAGGGTTTGAAGAAAGTTCCAAGGTCAAAATCCATTGGGTGACAGGTCCAGTGGCATAGGGCATAAATATTTGAAGGTTTTTACAGCCTTTGAATTTTGATTTAGTTTCTGGGGTTAGAGACCTCAAAATGGGCTCAAATTTGGAGGGTTTCCTCCAGAGGCATGTCTTATCACTTTACAAGTGATAGAATTTGAATCAGAGGTCATTTGATGGGGGTTTGAAGTGTTTGAAAAATCCCTGAAAAAAGGCTTTAAGAACAAAGCCTTTGAACTTAGGATTTGAGTCTGGATTTGGAATGGGTTTTGAGTTTGAATGATTGGTATTGAAGTATCCAAATCATTTGTAATCATTTGGGTGATCATAAATGATTGGATAGGGTCAGAGCTAACTCAAAGATAGAATCAAAGTCTGAAATAGAGTTTGGATTCTGAACTGGACTGGGGTATGGGTCTAGGAAAATCTTAGAATAGATCCTAAGGTCTGAAGTCTAGAAAATTCCTAGAATCTAGAGTAGATCCTAAGGTCTGGAGTCTAGAAAAAAATCTTAGGATCTAGATGGATCATAAGGCCTGGAGTTTAAAAAAAAAATCCTAGGACCTAGAATAGATCCTAAGGTCTAAATCTAGGAGAATCCTAGTTTTAAGATTGATCTGGAAGAATCCTAGGGTCAAAGTAGATTTTAGGATCTGGAGTCTAGATTGAAGTTGGGTCAGGATTGATCTGGAGTCTGGGTGGGTTCCTAGTGACCTCATACAAAAATGAGGTCAACACCTTACTAGGCCGATACTAAATAGTCAGATCATAGTTCTAAATTTACTCATGCCACCTTCTTTGCCTCGGATTCAAATCATTCTAAGTGAGTATATATTTCATACTATGGGGATTAGTGAAAATATCACACCAGACACCGTACAAATGATAATTCTAAATCTTTAAAGTAAATACAACATACACCAACTCTAGATCTTGCATATGATAGTTTCTTTTATGTGGTGTCAATTATATTGAAGCATAAACTATCACTCGACTATGTTGCATCAAAATAAACTTCAAACCTCTTAGTAAAACATCATTGAATACTTAAAAATCCTTTTGTACCATAAGAAAAAGCCAAAATTGGAGCATAAGTCAAACAATCATTC
>NW_021458855.1:0-230 GCF_001605985.2 Dendrobium catenatum
TTTAACTTGCATTAATCTCTTAAAACATCTGAATTGCCTGCTAATATTTCTATTAATAAGGACATACGTGTTTGCATACAACAAGGCTTCCTGAACCTAATTGATGAGAATATAGGACGGAAAATCTTGGATTGGATGACATTTAATTATTTGCTTGAGGTGGAGTGTGAAACGTTTGTATAATTTTCATTAGCTGTGACCAACACTCACGAAGACTTGCATCCACATTT
>NW_021458856.1:0-275 GCF_001605985.2 Dendrobium catenatum
TGCAGAGTGTCCACAGACTGGATTTGATCGGCGTTCTAAGTTCCGATCATAGGGTTTTGTCAGACCTGCCAGTTCAGCAGCAGGAAGACCGAGGACTGTTCCTCCGCGCACTGAGGGATTTTCTGGTAGAGGTGGTGGATCTAGTTCTACACCACGGAGACCACCTACTGGTAGGCAGGGAGAGCCTAGTAGTTCTGTTGCTTCAGCTCCAGCTCCAGTACAGCCCCGAGTTTATAGCTTGAGTCAACAGGAGGCTCGAGATGCTCCAGATATTG
>NW_021458857.1:0-222 GCF_001605985.2 Dendrobium catenatum
GAGAACCCTTCATCCTTTCACACTCTCCTAGTGTGGGTAGAGAACCCTTCATTATTTCACACTCTCCAAGTGTGGGCAGAGAACCCTTCATCCTTTCACACTCTCCTAAGTGTGAGCATAGAACCCTTCATCCTTTCACACTCTCTAAGTGTCGGCAGAGAACCCTTCCATCCTTTTACACTCTCATAGTGTAGGCAGAGAACCCTTCGGCTGTTCACACTC
>NW_021458858.1:0-727 GCF_001605985.2 Dendrobium catenatum
GACAATCTTAAGTACCCATACACGGCTCTGTACCTGCTGGAAACAACTGCTTTTTTTTTTTAAACAGGTACTGAAGATCCATACACGACTTTCTCTGGCGTGGTGGGGTTGAAGATTTCAAGGCCGCGATGTCCAAGGACACATACTGTACAATCTTTTCTCTAGCATGGTAGGAGGACCGGTTTTCTATAGTTTCCCCTAAACGAAGGAGAGGTCGGGAGGTTGCCAAAATTTCAGGTGAACATAAGACCTCACTTGGACTTGATTGAACTCAAGGGACAACAGGACTTGTGAACTTAAACTCAAATAAACTAAGCAAAGAACTTGAACATAAATATAATCTGGACCTAAATGAATCTGAACCTAAATAAATCACAAGGACTTGAATCGACTTTGGATTACACAAGGCATTGAATTTGAGTTGAACTCATTTGACTCCGACTTGACTCAAATTAACTTGGTGCAAGGAGTTTCAACTTGAACTTGAACTTCTACTCAAACTCAGTCTAGAACTTGAACCTACACATATAATGACAAAGAACTTGGACTCGAACTTGTGAATCTTTGAACATAATTTGAACTTGATTGAATACAACAGGAGACAAGTGAACTTGAATCAAACTCAACTAGAAAGAACTTGATATGAAATTGGACTTGAGAAGAACTTTATTTGAGCATGACTTGAACAATTGGGACACGAATAAAGAACTTGTACTTTGACTAAAAA
>NW_021458859.1:0-276 GCF_001605985.2 Dendrobium catenatum
TTATTTTTTAAAATAAAATATATTTTTAATAAATTATACATATAGCTAGATAATTCATAAGGATTATAATTTATTTCTCCAAATTCTTCTTTTTCATCTGAACATACTTAGAAAAATTCTTTTCAATTTTAATTGGATTGAGATTCTCGAAATTATTATATTTATCTTTCCAATCATAGAATAAATAAGAATCATTTAAAAATAATAATAAATAAAATTGCTTCACCTGCATGATGGGAAGAATAACGAAGAGATCGAGCAAGAACCCTTTCTTCG
>NW_021458860.1:0-304 GCF_001605985.2 Dendrobium catenatum
ACCTGATTTCAAAATTAACCTTTTTAAAATATTCTTAAATTTCTTTGGGAAAAGTTCAAAAAAAAAATGATTGTCGTTATCGTATTACAAGAATTGTCATTGAAAGGTATTATTTCCCTTTGGGGAGATACATTCTTCTTTGATAAGGCTTTGGATATGAAATCGACAACCATACCCCTCGAATATCATAACCAGACATTTAGTTGACCTTTACCTTGTCCCCTCGATGCCGTGTGAAGTTCTCTTTAGAGTCTAGCTACGATATTCGAGATAAATCACATAATTCTAAGTCTGAACGTCGTTA
>NW_021458861.1:0-223 GCF_001605985.2 Dendrobium catenatum
AAAAAAAAAAAATTAGAAGGGGATTTATAATGGCTTATTACAACCATCCATGTGTTAGGAAGGCTTGAAATATGTTTCAATTTGTTTAAGCAAAAGAGTTTTAAAAAACCAATTCACACCACCTCATCTTGGTGTCATAAGCACTTTCAATATTTATATAAAATTCTATATTAAAAATTATTTCAATGTTTGGCATCGTGACACCCATCTAAAATAGTGTCAT
>NW_021458862.1:0-260 GCF_001605985.2 Dendrobium catenatum
TTCAATTAGAAGATGAATGAAAAACTATTTTCAAAATCCTTAATGGATTTTATGAATTTTTTAGTCATGCACATTGAACTCTCAAATGCCCTTATAGCATATTCATGTGGTTAATAAATAATGTCCTTAAGCCCTTCATAGTAAAACTTCAATTGTATGTTTTGATGAATGATTTTTTGCCCAAGTAAATTAGATCACCTACAACTTTTTAAAGATTTTTTACGACTTAGGGCTGAGAAGTGTACATTAATTTGAAGAAA
>NW_021458863.1:0-268 GCF_001605985.2 Dendrobium catenatum
ACCCTCGGCGACGCGTGAGCAGGAAAGAGAGGAAAGGATGCTCGGCGAAGTCCGGTGACCTTCGACGGTGAATTTCGATGAACGTCGGCGACATCAATCCACAGCGAGCGACGGACGGTGACGGGCGAAACACGCGAGGTGAGAGAACGGAAGGAAACGAATGAGCGGCCAGAGGGGCTTGGTGTCGAAAAATAGGGCTTTCACCGGCGGACGTTCCGGCGGACGTTCCGGCGGAGTAAACGCCGGAAATAATATCCGTCGGAACATG
>NW_021458865.1:0-219 GCF_001605985.2 Dendrobium catenatum
CTGGACGTTACCTTGCTGCCCTGGAATTCCAGCAAAGAAAATTTCACTGTGCAACTGCCATAATTTTCCCATTGTTGCCCAACGTGTGCTATCCAGATTTTCTCAGCCAAACAACTTGCTTCCTAGCCGCTTAGAAGGGTCCCCAACTGCTGTCCAAGACTCCCTTGACTCAAAACTGCTGTTGTCCTGAACTTCAGCCTCAGGAAAACTGCTGTCCAA
>NW_021458867.1:0-713 GCF_001605985.2 Dendrobium catenatum
AGTGTTAAGTGGCCAAATCCCATAAAGTCAAACTCAGAAAATTAGGAGCAATACTGTCACTTTCACCGAAGTCGTGGACACACAACTGAAGCATGCAAACAACTTAAAGAGGAAATCGAGAGACTGATCCGACAAGGCTACCTTGGTCAGTTCGTAGCAAACTCGCCCGGTCGTAAGGACACTCCTCCTGCTGGGGGGCAACCGACACAAAAACAGACGCAGAACAATCGCCAAATGGTTGGAGAGATTGATACCATCGCTGGAGGCCCATTGTTATCCAACCAAGTCTTACTTGCAGCAAACGAGGAGCCAGCACAAAAGAAGAATCGTGTTGACCACTGTATTATCTTTGATGACACAGATCTAAAGGGCATTCATACCCCCCATCAAGATCCGCTTGTAATTAATGTGGGGATTGGCGATCCATGCTTCAACGTTAAAAGGATCTTAGTTGATAATGATAGCTCAATAGATGTCCTGTTCTACTCCACCTTTCTTAGTATGAGCTTGGTTAGGGAAAAGCTCCAGCCAGCTGCAGGGCCTTTATATGGCTTTGATAACCAACCTATACGGGTAGAAGGGACGATTAGCCTCCCGGTAACACTTGGGGAATTTCCTCAGCAGGCTACCCATCTAATACAATTCATTATTGTGAAGTCAGAATCAGCTTACAACACTATCTTCGGGAGACCACTACAATCAATTTTTGGAGC
>NW_021458868.1:0-343 GCF_001605985.2 Dendrobium catenatum
TGTGATATTTTAAATATTTTAAAATATTTTTAATTAATTAAATTTGTTAAATATTTATTTTTCTTTAAAATTAAATTAAACCTAAATTGGATGTCTCATCAAGGGCTTTCAATTTTTCTAGGTTGGTGATTTAATTCTAGTCAATTTGATATATTATTTGTATTTTTATGATTTAATTTAAATTTATTATGATTTTTAGAAATTATAGGATTAATTAATGGTTAATTTTGAGTTAGTTCAATTTCTAAATTAATGGCTTTTAAAATCAAATAACTCCTTGCCTAAGGTAGGTCATGTCACTATTTAAGTGTTTTGAATCTCACCCCTGTTGGGTGTATATTTT
>NW_021458869.1:0-338 GCF_001605985.2 Dendrobium catenatum
CAATAAAATAATATAAATTCATCAAAACAAATCAATATAATTAGAAACTAAGTAATCCATTTAAACTTTTTTAAAATTTGTATTAATCATTAACTTATCATTCATTGCATTCAATCAATCATGAATTTAGTCAAGCAATCACACTCACATATCTCATTCAACCACTAAATATATCATACAATAATTATCATTAATCAATTCAAATGCAATTATAACTATAGAAATTAAAATTTTACCATTAGATCCTCCAAGGCACCTCTATATCTTGCTGGATCATATTGTAAACTCTAGGTCGTACTAGTGACAATGTTGGTGCAGTAGACTATGTAGGTCAATAT
>NW_021458870.1:0-411 GCF_001605985.2 Dendrobium catenatum
AATCAAGTGGGGCCCCCATGTGGGCGGGCCAAAAGATGCGCCTCCTGTAGACCTGAACCGGCCTTTGGGCCGATTCTGCTGATTCCTTCTGAACCGGCTGCACATCAGAATCACTAGTACTACTGCAGCGATCATCTGCTTCTTCAACTTTTATAACAACCAAAATCAATTTCTAACCTTAATCAACCAAAGACTCTATATTTCTCTATCACTACTTACTATGTCTTGTATATAAAAGACTGTTTCTTCAACTTTTATTTTGCATACTTAGGGCATCTCCAACCGAAAATCTCATTTTTCACTCCAAAATGCAGTAATAAACTAAAATGCAGTAACTTGTCTCCAACCAAACTCTATTTTCTAACATCAAAAAAAGAATTAATATATATATATATATATAATAGAAGTGAT
>NW_021458871.1:0-288 GCF_001605985.2 Dendrobium catenatum
TAGTGAGCTCATATGTTAAGAAGATTACTTGTGCTTCATCGATCGACCTCAATCTTCTTCAACAAATTTGCATGAAAACCTCGATATGGTTCATATCCAAATAGGCTCTGCAGCAGCTGAATCAACAGGAATGTGAGCTATTTGTTTTTATAGATCCTATTAGGTTTGCATGCGCATACAAAATAGAACAGCTTGAGAAAGGTTGTCAAAAAGTGCTGCTGTGCTGGAGCTCGCTTCTGCAGAAAAAAATATTGTACTATCTATGAGTTTCAAACATTTGACAGTTAG
>NW_021458872.1:0-317 GCF_001605985.2 Dendrobium catenatum
CAAATTTTTGTAAAGAAGATAAATATACCTCTTGGTCGGGCGGACACGCCTCATCGAACGCATGGCTTGCAGCTCCTCCATAACGTATTCAACAAGGCTGTGGGCATGCGAGGTAGAATGGCCGCCATGGAATTGTGGGGTGAGGAAATTGGATGGAAACATTTGAGAGTGAGATAACTTTAACGTTGCGCCCGGCGAGGTAAAACGGATGCGTAAAAAATGGCGGGAGAGGACGATGCAGAGCGGAGGGTAGGCGGCGGAGCGCACGATAGAGAAGCCACTAACAGCCGTGCTTGCCATGGGCTTGTTCATGAGAA
>NW_021458873.1:0-201 GCF_001605985.2 Dendrobium catenatum
ATATTGAAGAGTGAGTTTTTCTTCTTTAATCTCTATAAGATATAATCACAATTGAGAATTTTTAAGAATTTTGAAAAGGGATCTAGCTTGCTAAAAAAAAAGAAAAAAAAGTGGCCAATGATGCCAAAATTAAAAGATGCACAATGATGCCAAATTAAAAAATATATACATTAAGTGTATCAAAAATCAAAAGATGTGCAA
>NW_021458874.1:0-219 GCF_001605985.2 Dendrobium catenatum
CTAAATACATGCCAAAAGGAGAGTTTTGTCAAAAAGTGAACGTATGTTAGCCCATAAGATGATTATATGGGGTAACATATGAAGGTTTGAAACTTGGAGAAAATCGTTATTATCTTTCTTTCCACATTTGGAAGGGAGTTTGAATCTCAAATGACTTAAGATGGGGTTTTTCTACAGAATCCAAAACGCAACGGACAGAGTTTCCCCTTGCCCGAAGGC
>NW_021458875.1:0-269 GCF_001605985.2 Dendrobium catenatum
ACCATACCTGACTGTCATGGGGTGGTGTGGACCCAGTATCACCTCTTCAAAAACTAGACTCGAACTACTAGTTTTGATATCCCAGACCACACCTGGGGCGGCAGGTGAAACTGGGGGACTAAGCCATACAAACAGAGGGGAGCAAAGTCAAGAGAATTCTATGCTCTAGCACCAATATGATTGGTGCGCACAGACAGAAGTACAAAACATCCCTACGGCGTATCAGTGTAACCCTTCTAAGGATAGCCTTATACCCTTCAAGGCAAACG
>NW_021458876.1:0-223 GCF_001605985.2 Dendrobium catenatum
ATCCTGATCTGAAAGTTAATTCTAAAAATTTTTCTTCAAAAATAAAGCCTACTAATTCTTCTAACCAAGAACAGATACAAAAAAATTCTTTAAATGATTATTTAAAGAATGTTGAAGAAGAATTAATAGGTTTAAAAGAACCAATAATTGTTAGTATTTCTAACGATAATTTGGTAGAGGAAAACTTTTCTTTACGGAAGGAAAATTTAGGAATTGTTTTATA
>NW_021458877.1:0-559 GCF_001605985.2 Dendrobium catenatum
ATTTCACCCTCTTAATATTATAATATTTTCATAAAAATAGTCAACATTAATTTTATAATTATTCACTTTAGGAAATACTAAATAGTTGTTGGTACTTAGTAGGCACTCGAGCACCTCATTTGGGTACCTAAGTGTTGGATATACCAATCTATGCAGTGTAAAACTCTTGAAAATTATGGAAGTAACTCATGGGCACTTAAGTATCTTGTTTGGGCCCTTGACTGCAAAGCTTTCTTTAAAAAACCCAAAATTTCTTATTTTACAGCATTTTGGCTCCTTCGTGTTGGGTAAGGTGCCTGGGAGCCCAGCCTACTTGCTTAACATCCAGGACTAAAGTAAAAACTCAAAACGTGGGCCCATGTTTCATGACAGCACAAAACTCCTCAATTTATATATTTTACTTAAATAACATCATATTTTCTTCTTATTTTTAACATCATACAATATAAATATATAACAATGGATGTTTATCTACATCAAAAATTATAATTTATCTAATGCTACGGATTTCTTTAATCTTACAATATAAAATATATAAGAATGGATGTTTTTATTCTTT
>NW_021458878.1:0-243 GCF_001605985.2 Dendrobium catenatum
CTGCTCCATTCATTCGTTCCATCGTTTGAAAAATATTTCATCCTGGATGATCGTGACGATCGTACAAATGAAGTACATTAAAACTGCACTTAAAACGGTTCAAAATCTCACAATTTGTCATACTACACAAATCATCCCGTACGAAACAATTTTGTCCCGGACGATGATGACCAAAAAAAATTTTTGCTCTCAAAAAAAAAAACTACAATTCAAAAACAAAACAAAATGAAATCATTCACACAA
>NW_021458879.1:0-286 GCF_001605985.2 Dendrobium catenatum
ATTGCTTCCGCATTATTTTCTTCCGCACTTGATTTTAGAGGTGATTTTGGTTTGAGTTTTCTCTTTGGTTTTAAAGTTATCAAATTCACCTCTCTTTTTGTTAGCCTTGGGCAAGTTCATAAGGGCTTAACATTCCTAATGAACTTTCTAGTGCCATTAGAGCACTTTCAAGTGGTATCAGAGCCGTATTCATAAAATCTAGTTTTTAAAAGCTTTTGAATTTCGATCAATGGCTAATTTTTTAAATCATAATTTTGCGGAAGGATATTCAATCACCAGACCTCCT
>NW_021458880.1:0-218 GCF_001605985.2 Dendrobium catenatum
GTTGCCCCCCTATTTTCGGACGTCGAAGCTCCAGGAGTCCGAAAATATTTGTTCCGAAATTTTACATTGGCCGAATCACAAAAAATTGCGTTCCAAAAGTTAAATTCTTGCTCAAACTTGATCGTAGAGGCCCCGTTGAGTCCCGAAAGTGTCGAAATCGAGTCCGGAACGTCGAAAAACATGTCCGGGGACCCCAAAAACGTCCGAATCGGACCGTC
>NW_021458881.1:0-211 GCF_001605985.2 Dendrobium catenatum
TTGCATCTCATTAATCCATAAAACAAATACAATATTATGAGGCAATTCAATAAAATTATGTAGTGAACGTACCTCATCATCTTGAAGTTGAGTAAATATATTAATTACTTCTTTCTCAGTGTAAATAAAGTTGCCATCCCATCGAGTAAAACGAGGCCGGGATTGATCATCCTCTACAGCATGAATTGTTGTATGTTCAAGAAACCAAATC
>NW_021458882.1:0-202 GCF_001605985.2 Dendrobium catenatum
CGCACCAGATTTTCTCTTTGTATCCAACGAATTCTATGGGAACAAGGCTCCTATCTTTTACCTCCAAGGTGGTCGAGTTTATCCACGCAACTTTATAGGGGTTTGGGAGCGGAGTGGTTCTCAATTGCAGTTTCGAAATCATGGCAGAAGATACGGCATTAATGTAACTTCCACTGTCTATTATGACTTTGCAATTCTTGTC
>NW_021458883.1:0-674 GCF_001605985.2 Dendrobium catenatum
ACTGGACCATCCGTAGCCTAGTTAACCCTAAACGTATTTTTTTTATTTTTCGAAAAATGCAAATTGCAATAGATAAAGACCCTAATACAAACTACTAAAGAAAAGCAATACTATCATATTCCTCCTCTAACAAATTAACAAATAAAGGAGGAATATTCTTACTACTAAAATCATCCCAACAAAAAATATTATGAAGGAAGGCACACTACTAGAGAGAGAGGCTAGAGAGAGACTCCAAGATTTTAGTGAGAGAAAGCTTCATTTTTATTTTTGAATTTTTTCCGATCCTCATTTCCCGATTTGTTTGGATGGTGGTGGAGGGTCGCCGGTCATCAGCTGCTGATGACCGGAATACCTTCATTCCCTACTCTGCGCGGCATCCTAATGATTTAATTCATGGTGGATCCAAAAGCAGATGTGTTTCAATTCGGGAAGGTTTGATTAAACAACATCCTTTGGTCATCAATGAAGGATGTTTAACTCCTGTGCGCGAGGACGTCTCAGTGATGGGTAAGGGAAAGAAATTAATAGAATCCCTTGAAAAAAAGGATTTGGATGTTCCTTCTTCCCCGAAGAAGAATTTGCTGTTTGGAATGGCAAATGACTCGGAAGCTTCTTCATCCATCAGTTTCAAATAGAAGGTCAGCAGATTCTCTAACACATATGTTGATGAA
>NW_021458884.1:0-261 GCF_001605985.2 Dendrobium catenatum
CTTTATAGTGAATAAGCTAATCAATTTTCAATGAAGATTTTTTATTAAATTAATTTTAAAAGAAATAATTTTAAATTCATCTTAATATTTTTTAAATGATATTTTAATTTTTAACAAGGCACAATTGGGAAAAAAGGATTCATGCAGCTGACTGCACATAGTGGGATAAAGATTTGATGTTGTTGTAAAATTTGTATCGAGATATCTCTCATAATCTCAAAATATAGCATAGGTGTAGTAAGTGTTGTATGCAAGGTTTAA
>NW_021458885.1:0-259 GCF_001605985.2 Dendrobium catenatum
TTTTATTGGATATTCAAGTGTTGAAAAATCTTATAGGCTATTCAACCAAAGAACTTTGGTCTTTGAAGAAACTACACATGTTGTATTTGATGAATCTGGAAATTTAGAAGAGCCAAATGTTGTTGAAGATGAGATTGAGGAAAACTCCCAAAATATTGATAGAATAAATTTGAAAGAAAATGTGAAAGAGAATTTGGAAAGAGAAAAACTTTTGCCTAGAGATTGAGATTTTCTAAAAACCACCCAAGAGAATTGATTA
>NW_021458886.1:0-214 GCF_001605985.2 Dendrobium catenatum
TTATTGGATTAATTTGGTTGGGTCGAGTCGAGTCTAATCTAACATCTGAATTAGATTTGATTTGAGCTTGATCACAACCAAATATATTTTATCTAATCCTAATTAAAGGTTAATTGATCGTTTTTTTTTAAAGCAATTTGAATTTCATTCATATATCAAGAAATTAGATCGACGGTCGGGATGGGCCTTGAAGCCCGAGGTTGACAAAAGCCCT
>NW_021458887.1:0-257 GCF_001605985.2 Dendrobium catenatum
AAAGTAAATAATTTTATATTGGTAAAACTTTCACCACGTAACTTTTTGTATGTTATAGAGATTGAGATTATGAACGTTTTAAGTATTTATTTGAGATTTTTCACCATGTGATTTTAAAAATACTATAATTTTTACATACTTAGAAATTTATTTTGACTTCTAAAAATAGTAATTTAGTTCAACTAAAACTTCAAAATATTATTTTATGCAATATTTAATAATTTGATCAAATTCTAAAAATATGAATTTTCCTCAGT
>NW_021458888.1:0-278 GCF_001605985.2 Dendrobium catenatum
AACCCATTAGATGGCTCAACATGGAGGTTTATTATCATTAAATCATTAATGATCTATGCATGAATCACATTTAGCTCATTACATCTATATTTAGTGTTTAAAATATAAAATTATGTAATAATCTCTCATTTTTAATGAAAAGCACTCATTAACTTACCCATAATAGATTTTGATTAAATAACTTTCATGTGTTTGTATTTTATTGTCTTGAATCAAATCAACTTTTTTCCCTTCACATATTCAATTTGATATTTGTTAATGCCATCAACTTCACATGT
>NW_021458889.1:0-341 GCF_001605985.2 Dendrobium catenatum
TTGGAACTTTAAAAGTTTAACTTTTTGAAAAGAATTCACATATGATGCCTATATAAAAAAAATTAGAAAAATTAAAATCAAAAAATATTCGTTTTTTTTTTATTTTCGTTGTATTTTTCTTTTTGTTTTACTGTGTTTTGACTGTTTTTTCTTTTGTTTTATTTTTGAGGGTCTTGATCATCACCATTCTTTCCTTGATCTCAATTTCAAGTCACATCATCCTGGCCGATACTTTTATCGTACTCGACGATATGACAAAACATCTTCAAAATCCATCTGCTGACCTTTTTATGTGCTTACTCTAACTCATCGTCCTGGACGATCCTATATCGTCTTGGACG
>NW_021458890.1:0-315 GCF_001605985.2 Dendrobium catenatum
GTGGAAACCGAGAGAGAGGCGTGAGGGGCGGCCTCCTTGGCGTGGAAATGTCGTGAGTGGGAGTGGGGGGGCGGTTGGGAGAGTATGAGGGTTTAAGTGGGTTAAGTGAGGGCATTTTGGGTATTTTTTTTTTAAAAAAAATTCCTTCTTTATTTAAAAAAAGCTCTTTCTCTCCCTTTTTTTCAAATTTTTTTAAATTATATTGCACAAATAAAAATAATTTTTAATCTTCCATCAAGTTGGTCATCGCGCCGCCGCTCGTACACGTCGTCGTCTCGATTCGCGCGCCCAAAATTAAAATTTTCGCCGACCGTC
>NW_021458891.1:0-1111 GCF_001605985.2 Dendrobium catenatum
CAATACAGAGCTACGCAAACTCCCGGGTCCGTTCCGGATTGGGTCGTCGGGCCGCGCGGTAAAAGAGTAAGTGCACGTTGCGACATATTATAGATTATCTGATGTAGCTCTACGTCAGGTAATCTGACGGAATAAGAAAGAGCAGAGAGCGAGGGATGAGAGCGAGAGTGAGCTCTCTCGTTTCTCCGATACTTAACGCGGCAGAGACGTGCAAGAGCGATGTGCGAAAGTCTTGCGAGCAACGTGTGGGATGGCCTCGGCAGAGAGTAGGTGAGTGAATTGATTTTCCTCCTTTTTTTTGTTCTGACATTACGGGTCAACAGTTTATTGAGATAATCAAACCTGAAAAATTAACTTCATCGGCAGATTTATTAATCCATGGATTAGAATAAAATTGATTTTTTTTTTTATGCTAACACCCTATTTTCCCTTCGAAGTATTGATATGCATTTATATTTTTCACTTTGTTGTGATCACACTCTTGTTTTTATTGGCTCAGATCAGCTCTGAGGGAGTGGTGATAAGAGATGAAAAGGTCTTCAGATTTGCAAAAGAAATGAATGTACCCATTGTCATGCTAACTTCAGGTACTCGTCACTTTAGTTTCGATTAAGATAGTTTTCTTATTGCTTTCTAAAACAGTTTTTTAGTTTAAAAAATTTTTAGTGTTTTAAAAAATTATAAAAATTTTGTTTCAAATTTAGTTTTTGTTTGAGACGGCTTTCTTACTTATTCTTAAAGCCAGCTTTTTAGTATAAATTTTTTAATTTTGGTACTAAGAAGTTGCTTTAAGAAATAATAAGAAAGTCGTCCCAGATTTCGTTTGGGACATTTTTTACTGCTTTTTAAAGCAATTTTTTAGTACATTAAAAAATTGTTTTAAAAAATAGTAAAAAAGCCATTCCAAATGAAACCTTAATCTTCATCTTGATATCACTATCGAATGTCCTCCCAAATAGATATTCTCCTTAAGCCTGTTTTATTTCAGGTGGTTACATGAAATCGAGCGCTCGAGTTATTGCAGATTCAATTACAAATCTTTCAAAGAAAAATTTGATTGATCTGAACTCTTCCACAAATAACAATCTGTAATATTCTGATATCTATGTTT
>NW_021458892.1:0-264 GCF_001605985.2 Dendrobium catenatum
TAATATGACATGATCAGTAGCATAGGCTATAAATTTTAAGGTTTTACAGCCTATGAAAATGCTTTGTATTTTAGGGGTTGTTGGTTTTGAAATACCTTCAAATTAATGTGGTTGACTCTAGGGGCATTTCTATTCAATATGCAAGTTATACATCATGAATCCAAGGTCATTTAGTCATGTTTTAGGGCAACCAAAATTTTTCCAAAAATAGGTTATGAACCAAGGGGTTTTGGGTTTGGTTCTAACACTTGATTTGTTGAGTTT
>NW_021458893.1:0-200 GCF_001605985.2 Dendrobium catenatum
CTTAATATTATTTATCTCATTGAGGAAGGCTTTGTGGGATGACTAAAGGTTGGACAGAAATGAAGTTGGCTATTTGGTGCATTTATATGTTTTCTCTGTTACGGTAATACTGTAATAGGAAGGTAGGTATCATGATTGTTTCGAATTACAGTGGTAGATTCTTAATATTCACTGCATGGTGAATGATCCTGTACATTTTC
>NW_021458894.1:0-232 GCF_001605985.2 Dendrobium catenatum
TCTGTCCGGATTTCATTTTCGTTAGCGAATTTCGTCCATATTTTCCTATTGGTTTAGTTTTTACCGCGTAACTTTTAGTATGTTTCTGAGGTGCTGAGTGCCACTGGCGGAGGGAGGGGGGGCAAGGGGGTGCACGTGCCCCCCCTAAAAAAAAAAAAGTTTAGCTTTGAACACTGAGCTTTCATTTTATTTATTACAAGCTGTTTCCATTTAAAATCTTCAATCCACCTTT
>NW_021458895.1:0-1263 GCF_001605985.2 Dendrobium catenatum
CCTTTTAATGAATTTCAAGATAGGTAGGTTTGTGGTGTATTTGGAAAAGAAGTTTATAGTCCAAAGATTAAAATTAATGATTATTTAAATATGCAAGGGTTCACATGCACCTAACTAATACATTTGAAATTTCTTTCCTTAACATCTAAAATCATTTAAATGAAAATATTGTAAAGTTATATGAAAGAAAATAAAAAACTAATTTTCTAAGAAAAATCTAGTAGCATAATGGCTCCTAACACCAATAGGAAAAGTAGGCTTAGTTCAATCACTTAGGGTTCCCCTCGCTTGCCACTAGCATGTGTGAATTTTATATACATAGCAGGAAAAAAATGCATGTCATGCTTGTTAAAAAAATATAAAGTGCATGTATTTTAAATGATAAATTTCTCAAATTCAAGTATAAGTTCTAATGTACAATTAATATAGCTAAAGTAATCAATAAAATTAGTCCATCATAACAAAAGTATATAAAATAATGTTCATATGGCAAGTGCTACTTATACATACAACCTAGGGTCTACAAAAAAATGGTGTCCAAGCTCTAACTTAAATAAGCTTGAATTTCTACATATATATTTGACTCAAATCATATTCAAAATAAGTTTGTTTATATTTTTAAAATCTTCATGTTCCTTAGTAAAGATTATCCTTCAAAGAGGCTTTAAAAAGGCATCATCTTCAAAGGAAGAAGATTCACACTTTTGGTTGTTTTTTTACATAGGATAAAAAATCACATTTGACTTTCACAAATTTATATACACTTTACATATTACATTTGAGAAAATATAAAAAGACTCTATACTCTTACAAGGGTTAGTATAAAAGTAGTTTATATATCATAACATAATCAAAATAATGATTAAAAAATGCAAGTGCTCACTTTTGAGCAATCTATTAAGCTGTTTTTGTGATTTTGTCTATTTAGGGGGTAAGTAAATGAAGCACCTAAGCATTTATATACATTTAAATTTATATAAACCCCCATTTTAAAAGGCCTGCTTTAGCACTACCATTTGTATAAAATTAGATTAGCAAGAAGTAAAATAGATGGTCCTAACTTAGTATATATATGCTCATCAGAAATAATCACATAACAACCATAAGAAGGAATCAATCATGAACACAGTACCACATCCACCAACATCATTCATCAAATAGCATCTACAATAATCATAGGTGGAAGAAATAAATTAGCTAAAGTAAAACACTACTTCTAATCAAAGACTAGAGTTGGTTTCCCTAACATTCAAAGCGTGTGCC
>NW_021458896.1:0-1375 GCF_001605985.2 Dendrobium catenatum
GCAGAGCTCTCATGATAAACGTATTCCTTTTTAATTTCTTTTTTTATAGATATTGATTGTGAATGAATCTCTTTTCAAGTTTCATAGTATTTAAATTTAGGTTTTATTTATGAAAGTTTTTTTTATTGTTTTTTTTAAGTAATTATATAATACAAAAAAACTTAGTTAAAATTTTTTGTGTTAAAAATTATTTTAAGTAGTAGTAAGAAAATCATCCCAAACAAAATCTTAATCAATTAGAGTTATTTGTTCATATATTATCTTGTATAGAAATTCTGTAGAAGTGTTTGATAATTTGTTATGTAGAGTTCAGCACCTAAGATCTTTGCCTTAAACTTTTTTTTTTAGACTTTCTTGTTTCTCAATTTATTCAGTATAGTTTACCATTAGATTTATTTGTTCATATATTATCTTGTATAGAAATTCTTGTTCAACTATTTCTACTCTTTGACAAAAAATTCTTGCAAGTTATATATTATATTAAAGCTATGTTCTTTTGTTTAGTAATTATCTATTTGAAATTTATCCTTTCATTCCTACTTTTATTCAAGCTCTATCTTATAGAAATTGACGTCCTTCTCAGTGCAATTTTTTTAAGATAAGTTCTAAAAGATGTCTTATACACTAAACAAAATATGATTGCAATTATTTCAAATTGATCCATGAAATTGATGATGTTGCATTTGAGAGTGACAATTCTAGAAGTCTAGTGTTTTGGAGGCTTTGCACATAGTACATTATTCATGTAATCATATTACTTATTCAATAGAAACTACACATATATAAACCCTTTATCAACTTGGAAACTATAGTATCGATCATCCAACATATTAGAAACTCTAGTGTTCATACTTGAATCATAAGCAAGTAACAAAGCATTAGCCTAGCTAATCATTTATGTAAATTTGAAGTTACCGAGATAGAATAATATAGAGGAAAGCAAAATAGAGGCCTTAGTAACACTTCCTGGCATTTTTCCACCATCTTTTCTAGTGAACATTGCCTCATAAATAGGCCACGAGTTTGTCACAATGAATCCAGAAAGCAATATCTGAATCAGCATCTCATCCAACCCCCCAACTCTTATCATAGCCTTTATGAATCCAAAAATGAAGGAGATGGAATTAACAATGGCTATCGTTACCATTGAGACAAAGAATGGTGAAGCGTAGATGACAAACTTGCCATTTTCATACAACTTGTTTTCTTCTTCTTTCTTAACTTTGCTTGTCAAGTTGAATCCTGAGGTTGAGCTCCCTATTTCGCTAAATATAAAATCCAAAGTTCCAAAGGTGGAAGATGTGATGCCTTTGATCAACCACATTCTTTGCTCACTCCACCATCTCTGGATTAGTCCACCAACTTCCATGAACTC
>NW_021458897.1:0-1170 GCF_001605985.2 Dendrobium catenatum
CCTTCTCAAAGGACTCAAATCTGTCTCCTAAACTACACCTGAAGAGGAAGCCGACAGCTTTATTCCGCTCCTTCCAAGGACCAGGTATTCTGCACTTTTGGGACCTGCACGAAGTAACAAAAAGTGTCAGAAAGAATGAAAAAAATATCATGCAGATATATACAAAACTACAAAAAAAGAGGAGAAGAAAGTTGTACCTGAAACAAAGGTCTCCCAAGGTGGCTCGTGAAAAAGTATCCCGCTCCTCTTGAAGCCTGCGTAGAGCAACAAAAATATCAGTAAGCAGTAGAAGAAAGAAAAAGAACAGTACGAACAAAGTAAAAACGTACCAAAACTAAAATCTCCTGAAGCAGTAAACTGGCTGAAGCTTGGATCATCTCCTTGTAGTAGCCTGCACAAAATACAAAGCAGTGTTAGTACGAGCACAAAATCAAAACTAAAAAAAAAAAGAGAAGGGAAGAAAGCGTACCTGAGCCCAAAAGTAACTGCAGAAATTCTGAAGCAGCTTCTTACAAGTGCATCTACGGGATCTACAAAGGCATAAAGTAGACTATTAGAGAGCTATAGAATGAGTCGTAGTGTGACATCCAAGCAAAATTTTGGAGATCCACTAAATGAAAGTCTTAGTGTGACATCCAATCGAACTTTTGGAGATCCACTAATTGGAACCATAGTGTGACATCTAGAACAAATATCTAGAGATCCACAAGGCCAAACAGCTTACAACAAATGTGGTTCGCTCTAGACACGTACCACATTTGTTGGGGGGCATTTATTAACCTTCATATCATACCCAAGAGATAAAAAAGAGGGAAGAAAGATCAAAGCCAAATCCAACGTACATACCTCAAAACCATCGGGTCCACGAATCCTGCCGAGGTTACGCTGATTCGGCGCCGTTCGCGATCGCTTCCCAGGAATTTCGCGATCCTACAGCGCCTCGATCGCGCTCCCATAAGCGACGTTAAATACCGAGGCAAATGAGGCCTTCGGCTGTTGCGGCCCACGACTCTCTCCCGATCCCTCTGGCCGACGCCTCTTCTCTCGTTCCATTTCCACACGACCGACTCCTCTCACGCGATCGAGCTCCCCTTTCACTGCTAGATCGTTACTCCCCTCCGATCTCCCCTCCTATAGCCGACTCCTGCTCCTGACCGTGAGCCCCGATCC
>NW_021458898.1:0-268 GCF_001605985.2 Dendrobium catenatum
AAAGAAACCTCCCAAAAAATATAAGTGTTACGCAAAACTTCTTAGTCTGATAGTTGGAAGTTGAATTATTGAGTTTGAGTTCTGTGTATGTAATATATGTGTTAGATAAAATGTCCCAAAAAAATTAAAAGAATTGTAATTGTGATGTATTTTTATATTTTATTAATGAAATTAATTGAACGTAAATAAAAAAATAAAGCAAACAATTTATCAAGTGTATTGGCCATTTGGCCATACAATTAAATGAATTTATTTAAGTAAAATAAAT
>NW_021458899.1:0-311 GCF_001605985.2 Dendrobium catenatum
AGTCAAAAAATCCAATAATCTCAAAAGAAGTGTTGTGCCTCGGATACTAAATCCCTAAGCTTTGGGTCTCCAAATGGCATCTAAAAATTCTCTTAACAGCAGTCAGGTGGGATTCCTTGGGGTCAGCTTGAAACCTAGCATAAAGCAAACACTAAACATAATATTAGGTCGGCTAGCAATTAGGTAAAGTAAGGATCTAATCATTCCTCTATACTTCTTCTGATCAACAGACTTACCATTTGGGTCTTTATCCAAAGGAACACGAACACTATAAGTCATGAGAGTATTAATTAGCTTAGCTTTATCCATCT
>NW_021458900.1:0-332 GCF_001605985.2 Dendrobium catenatum
ATTTAATATTTCAACTCTCATTTTGGTCCATGTTAGCTTGTAATTAACTTTTTATTGAATTTTTGGTCATTTTATATGACATAAAATTAATTTTATTATGTTTTATGCAATAATCTTAATTTCATAAATATCTCCTTTAAACTTAAATTCATAACCGCCATAAATCCTGATATATGTTACCAAACAATTTCTCAGAATTTATCAAGATTTAACATTTAATATACCAAACAGTTTTTAGGATTTAACACATTTTGAATTTAATAAATCTGAATTTACAGGATTTATTAAATCACACTAAAATTAAATCCCACTTGTTGCCAAACAGCCCTTAT
>NW_021458901.1:0-218 GCF_001605985.2 Dendrobium catenatum
TTGAAGAAACCACACATGTTGTATTTGATGAATCTGGGAATTTAGAAAAGCCAAACATTGTTGAAGAAGAAATTGAAGAAAACTCCCAAAAGATTGATAAATTAAATTTGGAAGAAAATGTGGAAGAAAATTTTGAAAGAGAAAACCCTTTGCCTAGAGATTTGAAATTTTCTAAAAATCACCCAAGAGAATTGATTATAGGAGAACCTAGTGAGGGT
>NW_021458902.1:0-483 GCF_001605985.2 Dendrobium catenatum
ATGAATTGGCATTTTACTTAAATTAATCATGGATGGAAACATCCAATATAGCCTTGGAAAATTTTGACAAAAGAAATGAGCCTACAGTATGAAACAATATGTAATGAAAATTTGCACTCGATAGCGGCCTTATTGAAAAAAAATGATAATATATCTTCCTTTTAATACAATATTTTTATGTGCTTACAAAATTAAGAAAGAAAAGAGTCAGAAGTTTATTTAGTAGTTCCATAATTGGCAAGTAATAATGGTCAGGAGAAATTAAGAAATTATAGTATCTCAATAAAAAATTCATATTCATCACTACAATATATATGAAATTTAACATTTTTAAATTTCTACATCAAGACAACATATAGATAAGATTCAGTTGTCAATTCAGGATATATCATACAAGCCTATCCACTCATAAGTTCTCCTTTTGTAAAGGGAAAATTATTATCAGAATGGCAACAATTTATGTTAACCAAAAAAATTGATCAA
>NW_021458903.1:0-217 GCF_001605985.2 Dendrobium catenatum
AAATGATAAAGCATCTTAGTTCTTTAATAGCTAAATTGTTTTTAGCTTGACAAGTTTCTGATTCGCAACTTTATTGCCATCAATCTCAAAATAATGCTCTCATAACAAATTATTATAATAGCTCAACCAAAATATTTGAAATAAAGTATCACTAATATCAATAATGAAGCTTCACCAAAAAGATTAAAAAAAAAAAGGAAAAAGAAAAATATGGAAG
>NW_021458904.1:0-646 GCF_001605985.2 Dendrobium catenatum
CGCCACTGGTGGAGAGATTTTTTTATAACCAGATCTCTGCTAGAATGGGGTGATGCAAGGCAGTTGCTGGTCAACTTTTTAAAAGTGAAAAATTGTATACCCACGACAGTAACTTTATAAAAAATATATATTTTAACAATAATTCAGCGTCTACTTTTTCAAATAACTGCAGCTACCCCAAACATAATCATTAGATTTCTGCCTTAGGCTTGACTTTTGGTGTTCTTGGTACAACTTTAGATATTGCCACATTGTTAGTTTTTATGAATGGCAGTCTAACAGGGTCTCTAGTTTTCTGTTTGATTTTCAGAATGCTTTTTCAAATAGGCTGCTGGTTTCAATCACCAAAACCTTCCTTTCATTTAGTTCGTTTGTGGAACCTGACGACACGTTTTACATTTGTAGATTCCTCGATTGAGGCCAGCTGAATATAAGAGATCTAGATTACAACGGAATCGAAGAACAGTTCACCGTGCTTATGGCGGTGTCTTGTCTGGTGGAGCTGTTCGTGAAAGGTTGATTCTTGTCATGATGAAATATCATAACAACTCTATTTGTTCTGTTTATGCTTTCTAACTGTTGGACATGTATGAAAACGATTTTTTTTTTTAATAGGATTATCCGTGCATTCCTGGTAGAGGAGCAG
>NW_021458905.1:0-309 GCF_001605985.2 Dendrobium catenatum
TATATATATATAAAGTATACTAATATATAAGCAAATATAAGCAAAGGGAGAGAGGGATCGGGTTACAGACAGAGAGGAGGAAATCGGGTGAGGGGAGGTCGGGGTAGGCGTCGGGCAGAAGGGATTGACCGGGTAGGATCTCTCTCTCTCTCTCTCTCAGGTTGGAGTCGGCACAGGCAGAGGAGATCGGGCAAGAGTCGGGGTTCCCGTCAGGCTCTGTTTGAGCTCGGCAGTGGGGTGAAGATGGAAGAGCAGAGGTATCGGGAGTGATAGAGTGGAGCGAGGCAGCGAGACGCGAATGAGAAGGGC
>NW_021458906.1:0-216 GCF_001605985.2 Dendrobium catenatum
ATATTTAATTTTATATAAATCATATAAATATAATATACTCATCGAATTTTAAATATAAAAAATTCATTAAATTTCATAATTTAGGATTTCTAGCTTTACTATTTCAAAAATTGGAATCTTATAAGTTTGCCAGCGCGATCGATTAGACGGGATGCATTGATTCTCTCTGTTCCTTATCTAAGCATAGTTTTTCATTTTCTTGCACGCTTCAACTTG
>NW_021458907.1:0-384 GCF_001605985.2 Dendrobium catenatum
GGATCATCTAAAGTCTCCAAACAGAGCCCATCAAGATCACAGAAAGGATCTGTAGGGACATTTGGCGATTCAAGATGGTAAGTTGTCATTAGGCAATACTCATCGTCATCGAATGAACTAACGGTTCCAAAGCCGATACCACTTTTGGGATTATTCTTAATTTTTGTTTTCCAAATATTTTTGTGGTATCTGGCCTGACCCTTAGTCCATCGGTATGGTACAGAACCTTTAGAGAAAGTATTTTTCACACAAACAAGAAAGTAGTCAAAAGGCAATTCCATTAATTCATTAAAATCTGCCTCCTAAAGGGTTACATCACTTTCGTCCCTTGCGGAGGAGGAGCCAGAAAAGAATTTCTGGACTTTCTTTACTTCGCCGTTCAGG
>NW_021458908.1:0-214 GCF_001605985.2 Dendrobium catenatum
CTCTGCCATCTGTGCCTGAAGGTGTAAGACGGTAGCATCTGTATCAACTGACATGGGAGATCCGCCCACCTCAGGGTCTCCCTGCTCGTCCTGGTCCTCAGGCTCTCTCTCATCCGAGTGACCTCGTCGGGTAATCACACAAACCCGGTGAACTGGCACATCCTCATCAGTATCCATTAGTGTATCATCATCATCATCTAAAAAGGCTCGTCGC
>NW_021458909.1:0-453 GCF_001605985.2 Dendrobium catenatum
TGCAGTAGTGACTACTAGAGGTTGGTAGTGACGATGACGGGGTTGCAGCAATGGCAGCAATAGCGATGAATTTATTGTTTATTTGGAAATTTTTCAAATCTGAAGAATTCAAAATACACTAAGGTGTTATTTGATTGCTTACAAATGGAGTGCATAGTATTCCAAATACGGGTTTAAAAATATGGGTGTTTGATTTGAAGTAAAATAAATATATTGTAAGATTTTGCGCATTTAGAATTCATAATATATCTCATTATTTGTGTATTTGGAATCCTCTGATTTAGCAAGTTCTAAATATACCATAAATTCATTTCCATTATAATTGCCACGCGCCAGCCTCCAACCATCGACCATCCCCACCCCACTAGCCCCTATCTCCTGCCACTGCCAGCCACCACCACTGTCAACCACCCACTGTTGGCCACCACGGCAGCCGATCGTTAGCCACCATTG
>NW_021458910.1:0-269 GCF_001605985.2 Dendrobium catenatum
AGTATTGCACTAAACTAAGTGTCTCTCCTTTAGCCCCAACAACTAGATGGAGAAGCCCTAACAAAATCACTTTCACCTTCCCCAGTGCAGCGGAGTCTCCGGGTTCTTTGACACCTAAGAGATCTTCTTCTTTTGTGAACTTCCCTCTAGATAAGCCTTGAATTTAACGGTACTAAGGTGTAAGCTTGCCGAAGCAACTGTGTGAAATCCCCCTACACACTCCCTTGAGTCTCCCCTCACAGGATCTTCTCCCTCTCTCAAACTTCACC
>NW_021458911.1:0-7352 GCF_001605985.2 Dendrobium catenatum
ATAATAAAAGCTATAGAAACCTCCCCTCTCATCATATACTCGCTTTCCTTAGAGTGGAAATTAATGAATAGTCTTTTACTATTTATAACATCCTCGCTTATAAATGATGGATTAGGAATAGTAACCCCTACATTAAGTGTATTCAATTGATCAGCTAATGTTCGTAGGATTTTTTTCTTGTGTGAAATCGATAACATGTTTAAACTATTGAGATCAAAATATTGCAGGTGTTTGATAATATTATAAAAAAAATTTAGTATATAACTCAGATATGCTCAGAAAGATTATTTCTTATAAAATATTAGATTTGTTTTTAAAGATTGTGTAGGTGCATTTTTCGCGCCAGAGAATGGTCCGGCATCTCATCGACTTACAGCACATCCAATTTGGAATCCCAAAGAAATATGAGGAATAGTAACATCTAAGATATGCAAGAAATTCTATCTCATGTACTTATTGGTCTAGTTTCGGCTGCTAAGCAAGCCGACGATTGAGAATTATTTTAGTGTTTATGGGTTCTATGATTTATTTATATTAAGATTATGTCTTACACAAATAGTCAAAGACATAAGTAATCGAAGAAATGAGTTTGCCTTTCTAGTGCAGATGAAAATTAAATTGAGTTTTGGTCTTTTCTATTATGCGACCTTGGGGTCGCATCGTCGCCGGCACATACTTTTCACGAATTGCCCTAGACTATCAATAGTATTTTTCTCTGTAATTCATTATAAGATCCTGCACTAATGTATTATTAACGGATTTGAGAGTTCTCGAGAATGAAATCTCTATTTAAGATCACTTTTAAAACCTAGCTCACAAGTCTCACGAACAAGTAATAAGACAGGAGGAAAATCACATAAGTAGGCGCAATCAAGAGACAAGGAATAGTCAAAAGAAAGTTAGAAGGAACAAGGTATAAACCTAAATCGAAACTGGAAGAAAAGTAAGAACCGCAATCATGAATCAAAAAATTAAATATAAATAGATAACTAGAAGAAAAATTAAGATTATATAAATTATCACTATCCACAAACAAAGTTGTCTTGCTTATTAATAAACCTTTACAGAAAAGGCTCATGCGTCTTTAAAGTAACAGCGAGTGCAATCTTTGTAGGGGCACCATATTTAGGAAATTATGACAACCCGGGATTGTGATTGATGTAAACCTGTCAAGTAGAGAACAGTGTTAAGAAGTGGTTGTTGAAGTGCCCGGTGGCCGAACTCTTTCTCTTATCAACAGTCTTTCCAGGTGCGTCCCTTCAATTTTCTGCCTAGGATGACTCATCTATCAACACTGACTTTTGTGCACATAAAATTATATAGTGGAATAACTTAAAGACATTGATAAAGTTATATACATTCTGATTCTGAATGGTATTGTACAATGGTAATCCTTAATATTGTATAGCAATTTGTATAGGAAGATTCTCGATAAGCGAAATATTTATATGATCGTTCCTCACAGGTTGCGATTGTCGTAATTTTGTATTATAGTGCCTATATGGACAATGCAGAAATAACTCGAAATGAGAAGATTTTTTTCGTAAGTCGTCCGTACGAGGCTTAAATATTGCTCTGACATACTGTCAATGTTAATGAGTACAAACACGACTACTAGTTTACTCTTAACTTATAAGTAACAGTTGCTACTTTACGCAAGATGATCGTACAACGAGTGATACGTAAGCGCCATAGTGGTGTATAATTCCACTTGGATGTGTAGTCAAGAGCCTAAGCATATTTTATTTATTTATCTGCCTCCTACCATTCGTTTATATTGCTGGGGCCACATCTCCTCGCCTAGAAGAACCTCTGCTGTGGGTTCGATAGACCGATCCATACTCACATCACACTTATTCCTTATAAGTGACCTGGTTAAGAGTAGTAGTCTCTAAACGACTCCTTCATCAATAAGTTACGTGGTCAAGGGGTTTAGAGAAGTTGACTAAGCATACATACAATCAAAGATATCTTCTACTTACGACATCGCGACAAAACCACTGCAACAAAATCTCTTGTGAATAAATCTCAAAGTAGCTCAATATTATAAAGACTACAACTCGACACTCCAGGTAGTTTCATTCTTAATTAATCCTATCGATGCTAGATCATTATGGTGAGCTTGTTCCTCTCTCTGTGTTACAATAAGGTGTTGTATGATTGAGATAAAAGGTATGTCCTAAGTGATTGAATAGTAAATGTAGAGAGTTACTTATAAAATATTTCTGAGTTTGGTTAAGGCCTTAAAGGGATTAATGGTAATGCTCTAGATTTTAGCAGTATATTAAGATACTTATTTCTACGACTATATTAGGCTAAATTCTAATAAGTTGTGAAGGGTATATTCCTAAATTAGGATCTAGTGTTGTGTGATAAAATAGTCATATAACGTATTGTTATATTCTTATCACCATCTAAGGGCCGATGGCTTTCTGAGGCTCCGTTATTTCACCCTTTCAATATTATGCTCATAAAACTTTAAATGCCTCGTATACCAACTTGGGCGCTATCTTCGCGTTACTACCCTCTAATCTATAATAATTCTATCGCATAAGATGATTAAATTAATTTCTAAGGTGAGAGTTGAAAACTTAGATGGAGACCACAATATATTGAATAGTTAAAAAGAGTATTTAAATTAGGTTACTGGATTCTAAGGATAGGATTGGATTAAAGCATTTAATTATCAAATTACAAATATTCTAGAAATATTAAAGAATTATAATATTTTAGATATATTAGTCAAGAAATGGATTAATAACTCCCCAATACCAGGGCGTGGAAGTACCATATTTGCATTTCATTAGTTATGGTGTTTCACAGGATCACCTGATTATTATATATCGTACTTCACATTAAATATAAGATTTAAGTTGAATCTTTCCAGAAAGTTTCAGGAGCAAATTCTTCATATTGTTAATATTTTTTAGTAGTCAAGTCTTCATTCTCATGAACCCACCCGGAAATATAATCCCAAATTGTTCAGTAAGTATAAAGATGGTGGCAACATTGTTAAATACCACATCATCAATTTCTTATGTGTCAAGATTTCTATAAAAGTTAAAGATGACCTTCACACAGGTTAGATTTTACTTTTGAATCGGTAGACGTTTCTTACTCTGAACTGCTCCAGCATCACTTCTTTACCTAAGCTTGAGCGCAAATAACTTACTATCTGTAGCTCCTTTTTGATTCACTCTCTTTTTCTTCTACTCTCTCACTTCATCAAAAGTAAGTATGTTTTTCGTATATGTTGAATTGTTCTCCGTGGGAGGTAATAAATTATCTCATTTTAAATATACTACTTCTAGAGTTTCCTTGTCTTCTTTTCTTTTTGTTAATGTTTTAAAATGTTCCTTAAAAGATCAATCTTGCGATAGTTATTCACTTGAGAGTTTCTTAGTTAATTTGAGCCATGCCTTCTAGCATATAATTAGTTGATTTGGGAATTTTCTCTAAATTAGGATGCTTGATATGGTTAGTCTTGGTGAACTTTAGCCTCAATGGTTATTTATTTAATTTTTTAATTTAGTTTATTATTGAGGTCCTTTTATGCGTGTATTCTGAATCCAAAGATGTCTTAAACTCGTTGAAATTCAATCCCAAAGATCGAAGTAGATAAGGGAATTATTTAACAATGATCTAGGGATTAACACAAGAGAACCCCAGGATCCTAAACTGGGAATAAACCTTTCAATTAAGTGTCATATATGGTTATATAAATTTAACAATAATTATTTTAGGGGATTGTTTAACCAATTTTTAATATATTACATAAATGATTGGGGTTAAACCAAACATTAATTTTCATATTAAAATTAAATTAAGGTTGAAATTGCACTCTCAAATTAAGGAGGTTTTTAAACTTATATTACTGATATAAGAACTTTAATTAAGATCATTTGGAGGGCTAATACTCTTGAAGATATACATTTTTTGAGTATGAGAGTCTTAGATATATGCTAATATATGTCATTTTTTTAATATATGCAAGAGTGATCACTTAATCGTAGAGTTTAGTCAATATATTTGAAAGAGTTATAATTAAATTAGATGTATGCTTTTCATTAGTGAATACTACTTAAAATAACACTTGTTGATAGAGCTTACATGCATCTCTATACAATCATTCAGAATAAAAGTTCTCGAATCTTTTATATTCCGAATATTTATTGTTGCTAGAGATCTTTCTTATATGTTCTTGAATCTCAAGATCTAATGGGTTACAGGCATTACCTAAAATATCATTCACATATTTCTTTAATTGGTGATTTGTGTCATACAAGTCCATTAAGTTTATATGTATTACTTAATGGAAGTTGTTCTAGGCTATATATCGTATGTGTGACTTGTCGCATGATATCTAAGGATTTACTTGATACCACATTTAACACTATTCACATATTGCTAAGCTACACATATATAACTGCAGTCAAATTTTAACAAGAAAGTCTCGGCCATATAATTAAACATTTTTCTACAATAAAATGCTATAAATTGTCTATTTTTAAACGTGATTTGCTGTTATAGAGATAAATTCGATATCATCTTTATCCATACGGCATGAGAGATTAAAATGTAAAATTACATCACAGAAGGAATTAATTACAATTACACCTTCGAGAAAAGCGAGAAGTTTTAAGCACTAGTGGTGTGATACAAACCCTCAGATTCATTTTTGATTGTTCAACTATGAAATACTAATACTCCTTTCTCTCGAAATAACATACTCCCAACCAGTATTCATTAGAATTAACCCTTAGACAATCATGTTTCTCAGAATATTTTTACACAAAATAGAGCACACCACCTCAATGCTACATTTCTAAGTGTAATTCTATTCGAGTTAATAAATACATTGCTTATAATTCTTATTTGTAATATTATCAAGTGTTATATGAATTCAATTAAGTAGTAATCCATTGGTAGAAATCAAATAATCTAATCTAGATTTTTGAAAGATTCTTAGAAAATTAAAGAGAATAAATTAAAAAAATAGTTTTCAACACAATATCCAACATTAGTTTTATAAATTCTCAGTAAAAAAGAAATTCAATAATATTTTAATAATTTTAAGAGAAATATAAGAATGAATGTAGTCTGTTCCCAGCTTGTTTATCTATTAATTTTTTCTTTGAAAGCATTATGGTAATTCACGTGTCTCAACCCGAGATAGTTTTACTCGCCCGTGGACTAATAATGCAAGACTATACTTTGCTCGGTGTCGTTTGACTGAATCTAGGGCACGATCTCACTACCAAAATAATATGTTGAAACCACAAAACCAATTTCAACTTCACCCATATGTATATTGCATGAATCCCCTTAGTGTTATCCTTGGTAGACTACGACTCTTACTAAATGAGAGTCACACTTCCTTTGGAGAGAAGGCTAAGGATAAACTATAATAATACATGATTTAAAACATTTATGAAAAAATTATGATTCTTAATGTAATGTAAAAAAGTTATTTTTTGGTATATCTATACTACTCATGCTTCAAATAAAATACTAATTTAAACGTAGAAGTGATAGAAGAATTAATAAAAACTTCTTAAGAAAAAAATTGATATCATAAACTTTGTTTTCAGAGTTGGTCTCAAATATTCATGATGTAGTTAAATTAATATATTATGATGTAATTACTTTAAGAAAGAAAGGATCTATACATATGTTTATTGTGTAGTATCTAACTTCAATCAATTTTTATAGTCAATTTAGTAGTTCATTAAATATTTCGTGGCAGATATAGCAGTAACCTCATAGTCTATATTTAGTTAGAGCAATTAAATATTTGTTAGAAACATATCTATGTAAATGAGTTAGGTATTCAATTAAACAAAGTGTATGAAAGAACGTGATTAAGTCTGGTTGATTTGTAGGAAAATTTCAATAATATGATTTAAAATCTTTCGGACAACAACTTCGTTGAAATATTTGGTTCTATAGGGATAGTGTTGGTTGCCGTGTTTAATAATTTAAATTCCACAATAAGATAAGAAGGATACACTTATATTAAAATAATTGTAGACCTAATTTTATTTTAAAATCTGTACAATCAATTGGGATATTTTGCAAAATAGATTCGAATTTTATCCAACTTAGTCTTTAACTTTTCCCTGCAAAATTCAAAGCCATGTTTGACTGTATGGACCGACAAGGTTATTGGATATAACATTAAACTCTCTCTGGGGTGCAAGATTAAAGGATTACTCATTCTATTAATCATAAGCATTTATTTTCACTAAAACTAGCTTTAAAATCAAAGTTTAGAAAATGGATAAATAAATAAATAACAAGAAGCGAGCTCCGGCGAGTATGAAATTATTTTCGCCTCAACAGGGAACACCGGGGGGCTCTACGGGTAACAGCGTTTTCTTCCAAATTTTGGGTTATTTCACCCCCCTCCAAAACAGGTTAACGCGAGGTGAAACGTGGAGCGATCTCAACTGCGGGCTAGAAATTGCGTTAATGGCCAAGCATTAATGGCCAATGATTGCGCTACGACAATCATTAGCAATCATTACCGGATGCGGTGCTGCGACGGCGCGATCGACTTGTCTGAGTCAGCAAGGTTTCGTAACCGTTGGATCGTCCGCATTTTGATCTGATGGTTGGGATTAAATCCCACAGTTCAAACTCGATCGAGCGAGATCGAATGGCAAAAAATAATCTTCGTTGTTTAGAACGGACAGTCTAGATCAAATTGACGGGGATCTCATCAAACCGTGGGTTACATGACTGGAGCGAAGCGCGATGTGATGAAATCTAGGTCGTTGATTATAAGATCAACGGCCAAAATTTTGTACACCCAGACTAGGTTACGAAGAAGCCCTAGGAAGTGTTTTTTCATTCATGCTCTCGATCGGATGGACCAAAATGCATAAAATTTCAAACTTAACTTAAGGACGTGAACAAAAACATTGGGGACATATTCATTTGACCTAAAATGCACTAGATACAAAGATAAATA
Source organism: Dendrobium catenatum (assembly GCF_001605985.2). Classification (NCBI taxonomy): domain Eukaryota; kingdom Viridiplantae; phylum Streptophyta; class Magnoliopsida; order Asparagales; family Orchidaceae; genus Dendrobium; species Dendrobium catenatum. Next base: position 6,974 of record NW_021458911.1, read on the forward strand.
AATCTAACTATTGTGAACTAGATCTAGGATTTTTAAGAGATTATATCGTTAGATCTTCAAAGTCTTTATATAGTTGAGCTTGTAGGCTGTCCACGTATAGATCTCTAGCAGGAATCCACGCCCGAAAATGCTTGGATCAACTGCTACAAGGCTGGGACGGACTAGGTGGTTGGTTCGCCAGAGAACTCACCGTCGGTGATGCGCAACCACTTGGGTTTGGTAGTGGGGAGGTAGAGGAGTGCCTGGAGAGTTGAAACAAACAGAGAGTTTGATCTAGGAGGCTGGATGAAGTGAGAGAGGGTGAGAGTTTGAATGATGCTCAAGAATAGGGTTTTTCCATATTCAAATCCCTTGGATTCACTTGGACGGTTCTGATGCA
>NW_021458912.1:0-1016 GCF_001605985.2 Dendrobium catenatum
TTCATGCTCCTTTTGTAGTTTCAAGAATTTCAATTTCAAGCTAGCATTAGTTTTCTTTAATTTCCTATATGATGCATGTATTTTTTCTGAAACTTCAAGAAGTTGATCATAGGAAAGTTCACATACCTCATCTTGATCTGTATCATCATCTTCCATCAAGCATAGCTTTGATGTTTCTTCTTCTGGTTCTGTCTCCGATGAGTCTGGTGCAGAATCTGCCCAAAATGCCTTTTGTAATATACCTTTGCCCTTCCTGTACTTAGATTTCTCCTCACCCTTTCCTTTGCTTAAGTGATCTTGAAGTGTAGGGCAATCCATTTTCACATGTACGGGCTTCCTGCATTCATAGCATACAACATTAGAAGATACTTTAGGATGTTTATGATCTTTACCTTTTCTCATATGGTGCTTGTGCTTCTTCCATAGAAAGCTTTTGAATTTCCTTGTGATGAAGGAAACTTCATCGCTTTTAGACCTGGAAGATTCAGAATCCGATTTGTGCGCCTTTAGTGCAATTATTTTCTCCTTTTTCTTCTCACCTGCATCAAGATTTCATTGATTCACCCCTTGCTCGTAAGCAATGAGTGATCCAAGTAAGTTATCAATCGAGTAGGTGTTTAAATCCTTTGATTCAGTTATAGCAGCGATTTTAGCATCATATGAAGAAGGCAAACATCTCAAAATTTTGTTTAATTTTTCATAGTTCAAAAGCCCTTTTCCTAAAGCATGCAGTGAAGTAACAATCTGTGTAAACCTAGTGTAGATGTCAGAAATAGTTTCAGATGGTTTCATATGAAAAAGTTCGTAGTCATGCAAAAGAATATTTAACCTAGATTGTTTCACTTCATAGGTAATACATAACCTATCCCAAATCTCCTTACCTGTTGAACAAGTAGAAACACGCATGTAGTCCTTAGATTTCAAAGCACTGAAAAAATAGTTCAAACATTTTGCATTTAATTGTGTTAAATCTCGTTCGTCGAAAGTCCATTCAGTAAAAACAACTTCAGTTTTAA
>NW_021458913.1:0-495 GCF_001605985.2 Dendrobium catenatum
GAACTGGCCAGAAAAAATTTCTAAGTCCTATTCGTCCAGGACGAAATTAAAAATCGTTCGGGACGATTTGCTATCTGTAAGATTTTCGTCCAGATGAAATTAACTATCGTCCATGACGATTTGCTCTGTGTAAGATTTTCATCCAGACGAAAATAAATTATCATACAGAACGATTTTCTCTCTATAAGATTTTTATCCAGACGAAATTAAATATTGTCCATGACGATTTACTCTCTATAAGATTTTTATCCAGATGAAAATAAATTATCGTACAGGATAATTTGCTCTCTGTAAGATTTTTATCCAGAAGAAATTAAATATCGTCCATGACGATTTGGTCTCTGTAAGATTTTCGTCCGAACGAACAAAATTTTGTCCAGACGATACAACCGACTTAGGACGGTTTTTCTGCAATTTTCGGAACCGACCTTGTAATAACCGTTTGTACCGGACGAACGTGGTTCATACGGGACGATCAGCTTGTACGAAAACATT
>NW_021458914.1:0-283 GCF_001605985.2 Dendrobium catenatum
AAGGTGTATGTAAAGTGACTTTCAAATTAAATAAAAGGGAGTTTGAAGCCTCTATGAATGTTTTACTATTGCAAGAGTTTGATATGATATTGGGAATGGATTGGTTATCAAAGCATTTTGTGGTTATTGACTGCAACAAGAAAATTGTGAAGTTTAAATTTCCAGAAGGAGAATTGAAGTTTATGGTGAGAGAGGAATTTCTTCAATGATAATCACTTATTTGAAAGCATACAAATTTGTATCCAATGGATGTCAGTGTTTTCTTGCTCAAGTAAAGGATACA
>NW_021458915.1:0-254 GCF_001605985.2 Dendrobium catenatum
TTAAAAATGAGCTTAGTCTCAATAACTTTGAGCTTGCTTCTCTTGGGCGCATTTGGATTAAGTGGAATTCGAATTAGTTATCATTCTCTCCTACTTTCTCTTCTAAGCAAATGATTACTAGTATTATTAAGTTTGGCTCTCATCAGAATATTTTACTTTCTGTGTTATATGCTTCAAACTTTTTTAGGAACGCTTATTGCTTTAGGAAGATCTGAAAAATATGAATCCTAATGGCTCTATGCCTTGGTTGGTGC
>NW_021458916.1:0-1111 GCF_001605985.2 Dendrobium catenatum
ACTTTTCAGGAATCGAAGATCGGACGAACAAACGAAGGCAGTTCAGGAATCCGTAGGTTTAGGGTTGAGTCAATCTATACTTTGTTTTTTCTCTTCTTGAGTCTATTTTTAATGTTCAAAGAGACTGATGCTAAGTAACCCTACACACACACTTGAGAGACTTAGAGTTTCTATTTTTACACATATCGGCCAGGACGATATTTACATCGTCCTGGACAATCGGGCTTAAAACAGAAAATCTAAACAAGGATTCTTAATTAAGGCAGCCGTCATTAACAGATCATCCTGGACGATACGTGTATCGGCCAGAACGATAAGCTCAAAACAGAAAGAAATTGTTGCCATAAGGTATTCTGTATTTTTTTTAAATAATTGGCCAGGACGATATTTTATCGGCCTAGACGATATTCACAAATTATGCTTTAATTGATCAGACAATCAAGGGAATAATTAAGGATGATTGATACGATATATCATCCTGGATGATCGCAGGATATAAACCTTGTATATATATTAGATATGATGGATGCTAAAGGAATTATTATTGAAGGTGATAACTTCAAGGTCATTAAACATTTGCAAAAATCTGTGAAGAAGGATAATCGAAATGTACATAATGACAAAATTGAAGATATCTCATTCTTGGATGGTTTTGGTAACATTCTTTTCCATCATGTTGATAGAATTGGTAATAAGTTAGCTCATTTTTGTGCTAACATATCTTTAAGTGGTGATTTTATTTGGGAAGATCTTAGCAATAATAAGGTTCCTCCTTTATTTAGTTTTTTATTAAAGGAGCATTGTGATAGTCTTTCTATCACCGAGTTTTTTGTAATAGTTTTTATTTTAATTAAATGCATTTTGCATTTCATTCAAAAAAAAAAACATGTGTGATTTACTTTTCAAGTTTATCTAACTTATTTGGGGACCATTTATTGACCTCCTTTTTTATCTGAGATCGGAAAATACTTTTCTTAGAAGATGATATTCAACAAAGATGGATGAGATATTTTGCTAAAATTTTTAATGAAGATTGTGAAAAATAAGATTGACTATAGTGACCATAGCACCCTCAATGAAAATAAAGATTTCTTTTTTTATCGGTGTATTA
>NW_021458917.1:0-236 GCF_001605985.2 Dendrobium catenatum
TTTCAAATGAGATTGGATCAAAGTTGAACACTTATTTCCGGTGTCAAAGGAGGAGAAGTAGGAGGTGCTTTAAGATTCTGAATTACTTCAGAAACACCTCAGTCTATCCTAAGTTTTGGACTTAAATTTGATTGAAAGGCATTTAAGTTTGAATGTTTAATTTTATTAGAAAGTCGGGATTCAATTCCCGGAGGTTGAGGTCTTATAGCCCGAGCTTGCATCAGAACCTAAGTCTA
>NW_021458918.1:0-289 GCF_001605985.2 Dendrobium catenatum
CGGTTTTCATAAAATAAGTTTTTAAAAGCTTTTGAAATTTTGATCCATGGCTAACCTTGGGAATCGTAACACTACGGAATGGTATTCTATTACCCGACCTCCTCTGTTCGATAACTTACCTTTTGATTTTTGGAAAACCCGCATGTCAACGTTTTTACAATCTACTGATTATCACATGTGGATGCTTATTCAAGAAGGTTATTCTCCACCTTCTCTTGAAATTAACGGTGTTAAAACTGAAGTTGCTTTTATTGAATGGACTTTTGATGAATGAGATTTGGCTCAATTA
>NW_021458919.1:0-276 GCF_001605985.2 Dendrobium catenatum
ACGGCCACCTGCAGGAAGACAGCATTAGTATGAAAAAAAGCGTGCCTAACTTATGGGTATTCTAACGCTCACAACAACAGTGCAGAAAAGAAAAGAGCAGAAAAAGCGTCACAGAAAAGCATCATAGAAAGGCTACAACAAGTAGCAAAAACAAACAGCACACGGGTCATATGCAGAGCGTCACAACACAGCACAGAAAAGAAAAGCAGAACAACATCCTAACCTAAAGCTAATAGTCATGTCCTATCAAACTCATCTAAGTGTGTGAAAGCTGTG
>NW_021458920.1:0-289 GCF_001605985.2 Dendrobium catenatum
GGCTGCCATGGGCCGAGTATTGGTACAACACTTGCTATCATACTGCATCTCAGTTCACACCTTTCAGGATTCTTTATGGGAGGGATCCACCAGTGTTGGTAAACTAAAAGGGGACATCCCCGGTATATCTTGTGGATCAATACTTGGAGTAGAGGGATAGGGTGTTGGAAGAGTTGAGGGAACACCTATTGAGGGCCCAACAGATCATGAAGACCAAGGCGGATGCTCACCGCAAAGATGTAACATTTGAGATGGGAGAAAGGGTATACTTGAAGCTACGACCTTACCG
>NW_021458921.1:0-286 GCF_001605985.2 Dendrobium catenatum
GGTTCGAACTTCAAACAAAATACACGGTTGTAGTGACTGGTATATTTGTTTAAATACATTCATATTAGGCCTTCAAGACCTATAATCAAGAAAAGTCATAAACAAAGGCATAAAGCCTACGAGAAACCCGATCCTCGAGCAACAGTTTGGTCGAGTTGACATGGTTCAATCAATAAAGGAATATGACCCCAAACACCCCAATGATGGCCGTGTTGAATGCTAATATCAACCGGAGGGGTTCACGAATACTTTCAAATGCCTCCCAAAAGTTAACTCAAAATCCAAA
>NW_021458922.1:0-328 GCF_001605985.2 Dendrobium catenatum
ATAATGTGCGAACTATTTAACAGCACTACAAGTAGGTTGCTAGTGGATCTGCATACCATCCTTGATGCCTCACGGGCTAGAGTAGAGAAAGAATTAGCTATGGCCAAATTGTCAATTGTTAACAGTAACAGTAACAGCCTTTCCAAAACTAATTCATCTAGTAGCCAGAGAAAAGTAGCAAAACTAGCAGCAAAAATTGATAATGGATAATTTTTAATAGTCAATGCAACGGAAGTTGGAGGGGAATTTATTAGTGAAGAGGTAATTAGGGAGTTCAGCTCAACAACTGAAAGAGCTAAGCTTCAAGAGTATTGAGCAAGAATAAGAA
>NW_021458923.1:0-225 GCF_001605985.2 Dendrobium catenatum
GCAGCGTGTGAGAGGGAGTGAGTTACCTTCCACGGCGAGCTCCCGTCGTTTGCTTCGTTCAGACAGGATGGGGAAGGTCGGAGGAGCAAAGTCGAACAGCGGCAGAGGGGCGACGGTCGGGCTTGGCTTCGGACGGGATGGAGGAGCTCGGGATTAAGGTAAGAAGCTCTCTCTTTCTCCCTCTCTCTCTCTCTCTCTCTGCTTGTGCTGGTCGGCCGAGAGGTC
>NW_021458924.1:0-265 GCF_001605985.2 Dendrobium catenatum
CAAATAGGGATAATAGGGGATTCAAGATCCACATCAAACAAATGTGACCACCTTATCAACGGCATATAACAATTATTAATAAAATAGGAATTATGCACAAAAACACGACAGTAATCTAAATCGTTCACTAATTTAATCAAGACATTCTTAGCATTGAGCACTGTAACAGAGAAATCACCGTTGAGTTTAAGATTTAAGCAAAATTTCCAAATAGTTTCAAGGGATAGTCAGTGGGATGAAAACTTCCCAACCAATATGAACTCAA
>NW_021458925.1:0-225 GCF_001605985.2 Dendrobium catenatum
TAGTGGTTCGATCAACTCGACCTACGTCCACTCCCCGGAGGTGCCCTCTCAAAAACTTTAATAAAAATATCCTTACCACTCTTTCATAAAATGATCGGACTCGTGTATTTAAAATCGACTAGGTGATTAACTGCCTCCCTAATCCAGGCCGAGGTAAGTCAAAGTTTTGTATTGCATTAGTTAGGTTCGAACTATTGTGGTCCAGTGTCCAAATTTAGATTTAGG
>NW_021458926.1:0-357 GCF_001605985.2 Dendrobium catenatum
GTAATCGTGCATTTGGTATTGTTAAGTTTATGTTGTAGTTTTATTAATATTTTTATTTAAGATTTGGGTAGCTTTATTTGAACATTTATTTTTATTTTATATTTTTGTACACTTCTATGGATTTTATTAATAAAATAAAATATTAGTTATTTTTATTATTCATATAATTTATTTTGCCTATATATGAACTTTCTTCTAGTGAGTAAAAAATTAAGTTTTCATATACTTCATCATGTCTCATGTTACAAGGGTGTGACGCGTTGTGGACGAGGGATGTGATAGTAAGCATACTCCTTCCATGAATTAGAAAGGTGTCTTTGTATGCTCACATCTCATGTGCTTCCTATTTTTAGCTAT
>NW_021458927.1:0-1621 GCF_001605985.2 Dendrobium catenatum
TAATCGTTTCTTTTAAATTTCTAAACAAACTCCTCGTGTTTCACATCAAAGAGACACCTACTTTAGTTATCATTTTATCCAACATAAACTTTACCAACTACCCACCTTATGTCTATGTTCAACATTCTATCTTTTTTACTTAATAAATTTAAGATAAATGGTTCAATCATCATACAAATTACAAAAAGTAACTTAACATATTCACAATAAAATCATTTCATACATGGCTTCCATCAACATCCCTTCATTAGTTGAGGGAAGAATCAACAACAGTTTGATATTTTAGGAGTATCTCAAGAAAATTGGATTGATTTAGGCAACTAAAAATTGTTTAACAGCAAAATCTAGAAGCCCCAGAAACCCTCCACCATTTTTGTCCCAATGTTACCAAGTATAGGGACATGGGATTGGGAACGCAAAGAAGATCAAATCAACTTAATCATAGCCAGGATAAAAAGCTTGTAAGTAGATTAATTATAGGCATTGTGCCTATCAACAAATGGAGTGATGTATCTAATGCTTTTAATTATTCTACTAAACGGATAATTTAATTGTATCAACTATAATAAGGTTGTAAATAAACTAAAATTTAGAAAGCACATTTTTTATTTCTAAAAATATTACATTAATACGAAATTTAATAAGAAAATTCACTCAAATGCAAAAGGATTCCTATCATGGTATTTCGAAACTTCGCAGACAGATACATAAGCAAGGGAAGATCTAGACAGCGAGACAAGAGCACAACTTGATGTACAAAAGTATTTGGGAAGGCAAGTCAGGAAAGGTTGACTGGGCCATAAATTACATATCCCAGAAAGAGGGAAAAGGAAAGCTGGAGAGGCTAAAATTGTTTCTCGCTGAAAAATCGGCACAAAATAAGAGGTTAAGACAACCATTGATTAGATATCCCGTCACAGCAAGTCAGCCATGTTCTGACATGACAGCATGCCTTTCCATAAATCAACCAGCCCAGCACCAAGAATATAATTGATGATCCTAGGAACTAGTCATTTGATACAAGTTCAAACTGAGCAGCATCAGCATACCACTACCAAGTAGGAAAATGCATGAAGAACATCAAGAATACACGCAGTGGATACCTGGACACTGAACACATCATAATTAATATTCTAAGCTGAGTCAAGTAAAAATTATGTTAAAAAAATATTGCATTGTTGTATCCAACAAGTTAGAAAGGATTTAGAGCGCTTTGCTTTCAAAAACATGGAGTCATAAGGTTATTGTACAGGAAACCATTTCTGCCCATGTTCTGGTAAGTTTTCAACCAAAAAGTTCAAAAACATTTCCCCAAGTTATGATCTAACTTGCATAACAATTGGTACTTGATAATATAAGAAGAAATGGTCATTAGCAATGTACTTCCACATAAAAGTTAATTTTACCTCAAAAAGCACAAGAACAAAAAAGTGATTTTTATTCTTAATAAAAGAATGGTCACAATGACAAAAAAAGAACAGAAGTGTCTCAATATATAGCATATTCTTACCTAATGCTGGAGGCCTTGAAGCAAAGTGTAGTGAACCTAATGTGTTAGATTCTGAGAATGCAAGCAATGCCATTCGCCCTATAGGATCCCAAGCAGCACCCTATCAAGAAA
>NW_021458928.1:0-244 GCF_001605985.2 Dendrobium catenatum
CATTCTTACCGGCAGCATTTACGACGAAAATAGCCCAACACATTTACCAGCGGATAAGATGACGCATATTTTAAACTCAACGACTTGTAACCGACACAAAAGAATTGCTCATTTCGTATACTATCTCTAAGGATCAAGCCACTCATCCACCTAAGCATCCTCATCTCTGCTACACTTAACTTAGTATTATGCTTCCCTTCTAATAGCCAACATTCGGCACAATAAAGAATTGCAGGTCTCACCA
>NW_021458929.1:0-287 GCF_001605985.2 Dendrobium catenatum
CCCACAACTCATTTGGTAATGTTCTGCAGCTGTCTTCTCCCATCATATAAGATCTTCCATGCATTTGAAGTATGCTTCTTCTGTGTTCCAATCATCAAATCCTCTCCATACATGTGTTTGATAGCTTTAAAGCAAAGAGACTCAGTTTTCTGATAAAAATCCCATGCCAATTTGGATCTCAAAGAGCTAAATCTCAATAAAGGAGAATGAAGACCCATACCTCCCAAACTTCTCGGTTTGCACAATTCTACCCAAGCCACATAGTGCAAACTATACTCTCCTCCCGA
>NW_021458930.1:0-341 GCF_001605985.2 Dendrobium catenatum
AGGGAATTAATAGAGGAATGGAGAGAGAGAGAGAAGCACTAGATAAATGGAGAGAGAGAGAGGAATGAAGAGAGAGAGAGAGAAGCAATAGATAAACGGAGAGAGAGAGAAGCAATAGATAAATGGAGAGAGAGATAGAGGGAGAAAGAGGTGGACATAAAAAGAGAGAGAGAGAAGCAATAGATGAGTTGAGATAGAGATATATCATGAAACAAACAACAGAAAGCAAACTAGGGATCCTGATCATCTGATGGAGGTGGTGGAGGTGGCTGCTGAAAGTAGCTGGCAAGCGTGGTAAACTGATCATTGAACCAGGCGATGAAACGAATATTTTTGGATTT
>NW_021458931.1:0-225 GCF_001605985.2 Dendrobium catenatum
AATTTTAATGGTAGGATTATAATTTCATTACTGTTTTGTATGAAATTGTTGCGGGCTAAAAAATACGCGGCGATAGAGATTTAATTCTACGTCTTAGCGTTGTACGGATAACTAGCTCACACATAGAGAAAACAAGATTTTTTACGTGAAAAACCCTTAGAAAGGGAAAAAACCACGGGGCCTAGCCTAGTTGAAATGAATCCACTAGACTTTGAGTTGGTTACA
>NW_021458932.1:0-268 GCF_001605985.2 Dendrobium catenatum
CTTTCCTTACTTATAATAAGAGAAAATTTATACGTCTAATAGAAATATATCCAAGTGATTTTTTTACAATTTACTTTTTGGCTCTTAAAAATCAATTATCAATATATATTATTGATATGCGTACCGATGATAAGTTCACCTCTCTAAGCAATATTATTGACCTTACAAATAAAATTATTAAGTTAAAGAATGATGGTGCATATCATTTAATTTACAAACTTTTTTACATTAGCATTAACTTTACCAATTTCTATTACTATAGTGGAGA
>NW_021458933.1:0-704 GCF_001605985.2 Dendrobium catenatum
TCGATGGTTCGACCGGGGTCGAACCAGGGTCGAACCGGATGACCTAATAAATATTTATTATATTTAAATATTATAATAATAATACAACTATCAATAAATATATCACAAACATTGAACATAATTATAATATGAGGTAGAAAAAATAAAGCACCCTGCAGAAAAAATGACTAAAGTTTAAACCTAACTTATGATGAATGAAGTGCATTTTAAATGAAAAAAAAAAGTGCATTTTAAATGACAAAAAGGAATGACAGGATCTGGGAGAAGAAAACTTGTATAGAAGGAAGATTGAAAGATAAAAAAGCCCAAACCTTAACGTACAAAACTCCATCAATAGGTATGCTGACATTATCCTTGGTAATGGTAGATTGTTCCGGGATCGAGATCGCCTCCTCCTTCAGCGAGTGAACGTAAGCGATTCTATCAATGAAGGGAACAAGGAGGTGAATCCCAGATGATAGGGTTTTAAGATACTTCCCGAAACGTTCCACCACGTATGCCTTCTTCTCGGGGACAATGCGGATGTCCCAGTTTGTCGGCGGCCCTGGTTGCTCATAGCTGCACTGATCAGGATATATGGCTAGGTGAGAAAGGGAAAAAGAGGAGCATGGAAGCTTTGAAGGAGAGTTTATGGGGCTGCCGAGAAGTCATCGCGGGAGCGACCAGAGCCGAAGTCGAATAGGGTTTTCACAGAGAACCTTTTG
>NW_021458934.1:0-464 GCF_001605985.2 Dendrobium catenatum
ACAACTCATAATTAGGTCTAGTATTTATTAAAAATCTAAAACCGTTAATATTAATCCTAATTTTAAAAATCAAATTTTGACCCCTTAGCATACCCGGATAATCCTTTAAAATCTGTTAACTCCTCCAATTCCAGAATTCTCTTAATAGGTTATAAAATTCTCAACCAATCCATTAAAATCAAAAATCAACTCCCCTTAATATTAACTCACTCCTTTAATTCCAACCAATTTAAAATAACTTAATTAACCCTGATTACTACTAGGTAACCATGGCCTACGAGGCTATTAGCTTAGCCCCAAGGAAGGTGAAATAAACTTCACGGCCTCAGTGTGAAACAAAGAAAGTAATCAATTTACTTTTAAAATACATTTAATTAAAATTCCTAATTCACTAATACTTAAAGTTTAACTTAAATCCCCTTTTTGAACCTTAACAAACCCAGACTTTTAGACAACTTTGATTA
>NW_021458935.1:0-569 GCF_001605985.2 Dendrobium catenatum
TAATGCAAGTTTTCATAATTTTGGTTTACTCTAATCCAAAAATTAATGATATTTTAATTGTATTTTGAGTGAGGGATATCATGAATGGTGGAGGGGTTTAATGTGAAATCATAGACATGACATTATGAAGAACTCTTTATTACCTTAGATTAAAGATTTAGGAAATTGTGTAGGGATTAGTTTACTTATGCTTTTTTTGTATGTCTCTTCTAGATATTAACCGTGTGGAAGGAAATGATTTAACAGGACAAACAAAAGAGGTGAACGAGTTGAGTTAGGTGGAATGGACATTCTTCTAAATTTAGAGAACTCTTCTTTCATGCAAATACATATAAATGTCAATTTCTTTTATGCTCATTATGATATTCTTATGACTTATGTTCCCTTGTATAAGTTCATGGACACTTGAGCAAATGTAAATGTTTTTTTTTATTCAATTTTATAACTCATGAATGATTCTCATGTTCTTTTCTTTATATGTAATACACTTATCATTCATTTATATGCAAATGAACACATGAGCATAGCAAACATGCAAGGTTTAAAATTGCGTAACTGCGCCTCGAGGC
>NW_021458936.1:0-423 GCF_001605985.2 Dendrobium catenatum
CTTTTGCAGAGGCAAATCGAGGAAAGGATTCCTCATTTGATTTTGAAAGAAAGTTCTCAGAAGAATTCCTATGGGGTTTCTTTGCTAAAACCTTTTGTCGCTTGCTAGAGGAGGCCATTGTTGATCTAGAAATCGAAAGGGATTGAAAGAGATTTTGGAAATGTGATTGTTGAGTTAGAAAACCATCTCATTTAAAGAAAATGATACGTTCGTCCTAGACAAAAAATGTTCGTCCTGGACAAAAATTATCGTTCGTCTGGACGAAAAAGTTTCGTACAAACAATAAAATTCATCCAAAATGTAATGGCTTTTCGTAATCAACACAACTTACGATACGACCTTTCATACAGACTTTTTGACTTGACCGATCGTATAGACGATTAAATTTTGTACAGACGATCAAAAGTTAATTCGTTTTAATGG
>NW_021458937.1:0-1551 GCF_001605985.2 Dendrobium catenatum
GTAATACAAATCATCCAGGATGATCAGGAGATCGTACAATATGATATGTATTGGAAAAATTAAACAATACGCAATCAGTCAAAACCAATTATCAATTTACTACATAATTTGTACAGTACAAAATTATTTTCGTCCAGTATGAATAGAATACTTAGAAAAATTTACACTATAGATCTAAAACATGGAATAATATGTGAAAACATTTCAAAATCATACAAAAACACTAAAAAATAAAGATATAAAAATACTTAAAACAAACAAAAATAAAAATACAACAAATAAAAAACATGCACACAAAAACACATAAACAAAGGGTTTAAACATCATTTTGCTCCTGGTCTGATGATTCAAAAGCTAGATCTGCCAAGGAGATTTTTTTCTTTTCATTATTTTTTCTTTCTACAATCTGCTTAGCTTTACCTTTTTCTTTGGCATGAAGAGTTCTCAAATTAGGGCACTGACTTTTCAGATGTCTAGATTTCCTACATCCAAAGAAAATTATATTTGAAGAAATCTGAACATTCTTATCATTTTTACCTTTATTCCCCTTTTGTTGATTCTTATGCTTGTGCTTTAGTGGACTTTTCAATTTGCTTGTTAAGTCATTGCTTTCCTCACCAACTAAGCCACTTTTCTCCATGTATTCCGCTTTTAGCATTATTGTTTCACCTGCATCCAAAAGTCTTTGACCCAACATTGCTCGTAGACAATGAGTGAGCCAATCAAATTATCAATAGAATATTCATTCAAATTTTTTGATTCGCAAATAACAACAACTTTGGCATCAAACTTGTCAAGTAAACAACATAGAATTTTATTGACTATTTCAAAGTTTAAAAATTCTTTACCTAAAGCATGCAATGATGTTACAATTTGAATAAACCTAGTATACATGTTTAAGATCGTCTCATAAGGTTTCATGCTAAAGAGTTCATAGTCATGCATAAAAAAATTCAACTTAAATTGCTTGACTTTATTAATACCTTCATATGTAATGCATAAACTGTCCCAAATTTCCTTGCCAGTAGTACATGTAGAGATTCTCATATAATCTTCTGAATTTAAAGCACAGAACAAACAATTCATACATTTAGCATTTAATTCAGCATAAATTTATTCTACTATACTCCATTCAAAAAAAGGGGTCTCCGTTTTGATTCTATCTATAATGCGTGATGGTACAGAATAACCATTTTGAATCATATGCCACATTCGATAATCTACTGATTGCAAGAAAGTAGATATTCGAATTTTCCAAAAATTAAAAGAAATATTTTCAAATAAATGTGGTCTAACAATCGAATATCCATCTAATGCTTTACGGTTTCTAAAATTAGCCAAACTCATTTTTCAAAAAGTAGTCTAAACTTATGATTTTAAAACAAAGCTCTGATACCACTTGTTGAAACTCGTTCAATATGAATTAGGATGTTAAGCCTAAGTGATTGACCCAAGGCTAACCAAGAGGGAGGGGTGAATTGGTAATTTAAAAATTATACTTCTACTATTGGATTTTTTAGAAAACCTTTTTAATTATTAATGCAAGTTAAA
>NW_021458938.1:0-1440 GCF_001605985.2 Dendrobium catenatum
GACGAATCCTTTCACTATTGATATATGGGGCATCACATAGAACAACTAAAATTATTACTACTATTCTCATTGTTAAAAACCAAATGAGAATTAACATATCAAGGATCTGAGAGGGCCTCATTATTAATTTTTGCTTCTAAAATACAAATCATACTAAGATCATAAGACTTAACAAGCTCTCTATAAGCTTTCACTTTGTTAGGGTTATTAAAACCCCTAACATCCCAGCAGGCAATATTAGGAAAAAACATTAATTTTTAGAATTTTTTGCCTTCCTGACAGATTTGGCTCTAGTTTGCACCGAGACAGGAGATGATTGAGATTTGTTACCTGAAGAGTTAGGAGAAGGAGGAGTATCCGTCTTATTACAATTGTCATTCGAAATAGGATCATAATTGTTGTCCTCCATCTCTTGATTCAGAGGGTTATCCGATTGAAGGGCAGCAAATTTATTCGAAAGCCTGACATTAGTTGAGGGATTAACCATAGGGAGAGAAGTATGACTAGACGAGGAGCCTTCCTCAATAGGAATGTTAAGATTAGGTATAATAGCCTCATTATGAACGCAATTATTAGGGACCCGAGGAGTATATTCCTTTTCAACCGGGGGAGTTAAATTAGGAAAGTGCTCAACGGTTGGATTTATACATTCCAAATTTGCCCGAAGTGTAGAGGAGGGTCTTTCCGGCGGTGCGGAATTCTGGATCTAGGGTTTCTGCTAACACTCCTTCCTCTATTCCTGGGTTTAGGTGGAGGGAAGGCAACCGGCAAGGGATTGGGGTTGGCTTTGCAAGAGGAATAGGAATGAACCATGGATCAAAAACCTTCACAGCGGCTAGGTTTCCAATCTTAAATCACCTTAAGTTGGATATCCTCCCCTTCAATATTAATCGGTATTTCATCCGGTAAAGTCGAATCTTTAGAAATAGAAACGCACACCCTAGCAAAAGTTAATCTAGCTCTTTTTGCTGTAAGAGAATCAATAGATAAAGGTATACCAATATAGCTAGCTATAGTAGAAATACCTTTTGGGGTCCAAAGGGTCAGAGGAAGGTCAACTATTTTTATCCAAAGAGGAATAGAAGCAAGTTCATCCCTCTTAGGTTGAAACTTAGGAGACCATTTTTTAAAATAAAAGATTTCCCCAACAAAAACCAGGGCCCCCCGGACCAAACCAAATCAAAATCTTCTTGGTTTGCAAACTTAATCAGGAAAAACCCATCTGCCATGGAAAGTAAGGAGAACGAACCTTTCAAGATCCAAACCTTTTTCATTGCAGTAAGCAATCTTTCATAATAAGGCCATGACCCCAAAGAATAACAACTAAAGAATATGACCAAACTGAGAGGCCTTCAGAAAGATCGTCTTCTTTAAAAGTAAGCCTTTGACTCGGGCAAACAAAGGATACAGGAAAATCTTCATTCGTCATAGAAGGGCTGG
>NW_021458939.1:0-1279 GCF_001605985.2 Dendrobium catenatum
AGCAGTTAAGTGATTTTGAGAATGGGTCTTCTCATTCTTTACCTCTTCATCCTTGTGTTATTGGGTTTGGATATCCGTATAAAAAAAAAACTCCACCTCAAAAGGGGATTTATCTTTTCCTTATGGATATTTTAAAGTCATCAAAATTTAGATATCAAAATGGATAAGAACTCTTCATTAAGGGATGTTCCTTTCTCTTTGATTTCCAAATTGGATGCTTAACATCCCATCTTAAATCACTTTGACATTTACAACTCAAATCTAAATCAAATACATTAAATACTTAAAAATTAAATGACAAAGGTACACCTGCATGGTTATCCTAAGCGATTGTGGTCAAATTCAAAATCTCAAGTACTTATATTTATCAAATTCAAGATGCTCAAATCGCAGCCCCACTTGGCCATGCTCTTTAAATTTTTAAAGGGTGACTTAGCATTTATGAAGCGCATGCATAAAACATCATTAATTTTAAAGTTTGATTTATTTATTTTACCCCTTTATTTTAATTTCCTTGTACAAGCATAACCTTCTACCTAAAATTAAATTAGCAAATTAATCATTTCTAACCTAGGGTAAATGTATCACCAATCGAATCAGTTCACAAATTATAGAGATTAAATAAATAAACATATCAATCTAAATTAGCAACCAGTATGTAGTGAAAATCATGAAAAACCTAGAACATAGTAGAAATATAAACACCATTCTTGCCTAAGACTAGAATTAGTTGTCATAGCAAACCATCTAAAGTATGTGAGGTAGGCTGTGTGTGGTTGGATATGTCCTACATAGGGCAGTTGCTTAAAGTTATTCTAAATTTTGATTAGTTAAAGGCTAAAAGGATTTAAGTTTGAGTTTAAGTATTAATGTCTTGAAATTGATTATAAGGTATACTTTAGATGTTGATTGATTACCACTTTTATTGCTTATCGAGGCCATGAAGTTTATTTTACCTTCATTGGGGCTAATTTAATAGCCTCGTAGGACTGGATTACCCAATAGTAACTGGTGTGATTAAGTGATTTGAATTAATTAAGGCTTAAATGTTGATGAATTTTAAGTAGGATTGATTGGTTGTTGGTTTTTAAATTTGGATTAAGGTTTCCTAGAATTTAAAATGATTTTTGAATTTTTAGAATTTTTTAGATTATTTTAATCATTTAATTAAGTGTTTAAAAGTTGACTTTTTATTAAGTTTAATTTCTAGAAAGTTAATATTTTTCTTAAATATTAGGCCTTAAGATAAGTAATTAGACACTAAGTTTTCTTGATTTTA
>NW_021458940.1:0-340 GCF_001605985.2 Dendrobium catenatum
TTGGCTTGGGAAGTGTGGGGAAAGGTTGTGGGAGCTCTCACCTCAAAGATCATGGGTTATGGAGGCTTGGGGAGAGAGCAAGAGCAAAAGGTCCTAAATTATACAAAATTTTCAATATTTAAAGCCTCTAGACCTAAGGTGGACGGTTGGGATCAGATCACCGGTCAATTGGGAGGGAAACCAGGCTATTTAGGCCGTGGTTTGAATTCAAAATTGATTGGAGGATTTAATTGCAATTAATGGGCTCTTAATTGAGCATAAATATGTCATTTTGACCTGTTTATGACTTGGTTTGACCAAGTCAATTAAGTCAGAAAGGAGGTAGGCTAGGTTTATGAGA
>NW_021458941.1:0-255 GCF_001605985.2 Dendrobium catenatum
CTAGATGGTTAGAAATGTTTTTGTACTAATTGAAAGTGCTCAGATGACACTAAAAGTGCTCTAATACCACTTGAAAGTTCGTTAGGGATGTTAGGTCCTATGAACTAGCCCAAAGCTAATTAAGAGATAGAGGTGAATTAGAAAAAAATATCTTTCAATCAAAACACAAATCAAAACCAACATCACCACAATAAAAACCAAAGTGCGGAAATTAAATGCGGAAGTAATAATAAGAAAGAACACACCAGATTTATA
>NW_021458942.1:0-259 GCF_001605985.2 Dendrobium catenatum
ACCCAGTAACCCGACAGGTCGGGTTCAGATCTAAACTTTCAACTTGTTTACAAAATCGGATTGGGTTAGGATCAACCCGTTTGAACTCGAATCAGTTACGTGTTAGATCTGAAACTGACCCGAAACCCGGCTTTAACACCCCTCATTTTCAGCTAATCAAACTTTGATTAAAGTAGGGAAGTAATTTCATAATTTTATATGTCTTATTTCTACTTCACCACCTTTTATAATTTTTCATAATAAAAAAAAATAAAATTTA
>NW_021458943.1:0-260 GCF_001605985.2 Dendrobium catenatum
TTAATATTGAGCAATTTTTTATTACAGGTTCTATTTCGGACTGGCTGCATCTATAATCCTCATCATGTTCATTATGGCGCCAATTCCTCATCACCTTCTCTAAACCTAGAAAGCAATCAGTTATAGAACTTTAGGCTTAGAAATGCCGTGGCACACATTATTAGTAGACTTGCAACGTTGTGTGGATAGAATGTCTGTGCTAAAACAATCCTTATTGAAGGTTATTGACCACTTATTCCTTAACCTATAAAGATCCTGCA
>NW_021458944.1:0-224 GCF_001605985.2 Dendrobium catenatum
GATGCCCATACTGCAAGTTAATTAAAGCTACTAGTCAGTAAAAGAGTACTAGATTAAATTAGAAGGAAATAGTGAAAGGATCCACAGCTACGCTCAAAACATATATTATGAAATTTGACTTTATAAAAAAAGTTATAAAAATTGGAACTGAGATAGAAGCAATTTGAAATGGGGTCTAACTAAATGAGATAATAAATATTAAAAATATATAAATGATATTTAAA
>NW_021458945.1:0-204 GCF_001605985.2 Dendrobium catenatum
AAACAACTCTGATCCAACTTAGAGTCACTCATAGCTTTAACTTAAACTTAATTAATTAGTCAAATTTGAGCTCAAGCTCAAGTGAAATCATATAAATTCAAGCTAACTCATTTATAATGAAAGCAAAAAAATAATTACTATTCAAACAATCATAATAATAATATTATAAAATAAAAAAAATAATAAAGAATAAAAATAAAATAT
>NW_021458946.1:0-223 GCF_001605985.2 Dendrobium catenatum
TAACATATACATATTTATATTGATTGACTCAAGAAAATAAAAAATACATACTTTTTTTATAAATAGAACATATGCTACCAGCTATGATGCACCGACGCTCAAAGAGGCGTGCAATGTCTGACACTGTATCCGACACGACACTCGTCCGACACGTGTTGGATACGCCGAAAACGTGTTCGATTATAAAATATTAAATACAAATTGGACACGCGTGTCTGACACT
>NW_021458947.1:0-636 GCF_001605985.2 Dendrobium catenatum
AGCATTAAATGTATGTGCTTCCTATAGCTTAATCATGGATGTCTATGGTAGGTGTGTGACTTGATCATGGATAGTTATTGTGGGTGAGCTGATCTTGTTGAGTTGAGTGATCCTCATAACATAGACTTATCAGGATAAATCATTTGGAGGAGCTCATTGAGGATGACTGCACCTTTAGTCTAAACTCCCGGTGCTCATTGAGGATGACTGCACCATTACCCACAGACTGATGTGAGCTAATTAATGCTTTGCGAGATTACTAGGGTGTAACTGAGTTAAGATAACTTATGAGCCGAGTCATGCTCGACTCAATAAATGGCTCATAAGCCAAACTCAATGAGCTAACTAGTCAAGCTTGAGCTAAGCCCCGATCTAAAGCCGACTCATTTAAAAAAAGTTAATATTGAGATCACTTATGAATTATGTGTGTAATGATGACTGAAGAATTATAAGATAATGAAAAATGATTATTTTATTGGAATAATTCTCAAGGTAACATAAATCAAAATTTATCATGGTAAAATATTATGATTTTGAAAGTTATATGCATGACAACATGGATATAATCTCAATATGGTATTTTAGTGAACAATCCTATTTTGTAATTTTCATCAAATTAAATAGAAATATATATAT
>NW_021458948.1:0-238 GCF_001605985.2 Dendrobium catenatum
ATACTTAATAAATAAAATTCATAATAGTAAAAACGTAAAGTTATATGTTTTCACTTAAACTTCGAATTAACTTTACTTCTTGGGTGAAAATGTAAAAATAAATTTGTATTTTTAGTGAACTTATAAATTGTATGTGCATTTTCATCTAAAATAAAAATAAAAATTGGTTTTACATCTTTAAATTCTTAATTATATTTTAATCGTATTATTTTTTACTTAATTATATATAAATAGTGTT
>NW_021458949.1:0-228 GCF_001605985.2 Dendrobium catenatum
ACTCCACATGTAATAATCTCTCGTGGACGCTAAGGATTGATTAGATAAACAATATGAAATTGTATGTGGACTTGACCTACTCATCATCATCATATATTTTTCTCTCCATCTAAATATTGCATCAGATATTAAATTTAGTTTTCATAATCATTTTAATAACTTAATATTCATAATTATCTTAAGTTTAATTATTTTCCTTTCTATTGTGAAACATTTTGATACATATAT
>NW_021458950.1:0-572 GCF_001605985.2 Dendrobium catenatum
TTTTTTTTTTTTTTTTTTTTTTTTTGGAACAGAGGTATCTACTCGCAACCACCCTCTTAAGAGGTGTTTGACAGCGCAATTAATCCCTCGGCTGAACTAGAAAAGGCACCCACCCCAAAAATCTTATAACCCTCACTCGATTGGGCCCCACTTAAGAGGCGTAGCCACTCGAGGGGATTCGAGCACAGGTTTGGGGTATCTAATTGCACTCGTCCACCAATCAAGCCAAGCCATGGTGGGTATAATATCTAGCTTTATTGTAAAGGAACAAACCTTGTGTAATAAAAATCAAATAACAATAATATAATGTACTTTACAATTGCAAAATTTTAAGAAAGAGCGTGTGTTTGGGGTAGCTTTTAAGTAAACTTTTAATGTTGGTACCATATTTTTATTTGATTATAATTTTTTATATTTTTCAAAAACATAGATATTGAGAGAGATTTTCATAGTCAAATATGATAAAATAAGATAATTGTAAGAAAATTATTCTGAAATATACAGAATTATTTTAAAAGATTGTTTTACTACAAATAATAAATATTACAAATCTTAATAATAAATTTCATGAT
>NW_021458951.1:0-315 GCF_001605985.2 Dendrobium catenatum
TTTGTATAAATTTCAAATTCTAAGAATCTCCTAAACTCCCCTGAATTGATGAACATATAAAAATAAGGAGGAATTGCACAACAATTTTATCTTTTATCTTTTTTTTTTAATACAAACAGATACCATATAAAGATATGAAAACAATACAATAACATAAAATAAAAATACTACATTACAAAACAAGCACACAGATATGATACGAATAATATTTTCTTCCCCTTTTTGACAACAGCTAAAAGAGAAGAAGAAAAAAAAATAGAAATGTAAGCGGCCATATGATAATCCTTTGATAATTGATCCTTAAAAGTGATTGAA
>NW_021458952.1:0-227 GCF_001605985.2 Dendrobium catenatum
CATCATTTTAGAAAAATCATCACATCACTTTTTATCAAAAGATCCAAAAAGTATATCATCAATATAGTTCTGAACAATGAGTAACTCATCTCCTACTTTTCTTATAAATAGGGTGGTATCTACGCTCACCTTAACAAACTCCCTCTCTAGTTGAAATGTGCTAATCCTCTCATACCAAGCTCTGGGTGCTTATTTTAATCTATATAAGGCCTTTTTTAATTTATAAA
>NW_021458953.1:0-1433 GCF_001605985.2 Dendrobium catenatum
CAAAAGATATTAATAGCTTAAAAATATCAAATTTTATAAAGAAAATTACCTTAACACACTGAACTCCCAAACCTTCGCAAAATAATTGAACTCCAGAACTCTCAAACTCTCGATCCCTCAACCCATGGAAGTGAGGGTGTTGTAAAAGGAAATTGTGGGAGAAGGGAAAGTGAGTTTGTAAGATTTTCATATTTAAGTTAAATCCATCCAATATTAGGATTTAATATGTCCAAAGTAGAGTTTGGTTTACAAGACTCTAAAAAATCGACTATTGATCGATTTATCTCGTTGTGAGATTTACAGGACTCTCAAAATATCGTTACGAAAGATTTATCAATGCTTTGAAAATCTGATCGTACAATAAATCGAAAGAGTGATAGATTAGCGATTCGACTAAGGTCGAACTAGGGTCCAACCAGAATCACCGGATGACGTAACGTAAGAAATACTTATTATATTTAAATATTATAATAATGATGCAATTATTTATAAATACATAACAAAAATTTAAATATAATCATTGCTTATGTCATCTTCCAATCTTATGAGTTGCCAAAATCAACTCAAATCTCTTTCCAATGTTGCTACCTCCCAACCTAATAAGGACCATATCTTCTTAGCCGCTCATTTGAATAAACAAAAAATCCCTTTCCTTGTTGAAGTCACCCAACTAGCCCGCATCTCTACTCTCTCCCGCTCGAGCAATTATTACGTCCGGTCGCCGAACGCGTTCATAAACCAATAACCACGCACCACGTCACCTGAAACTCGGTATTGAGCACTTGATATTGCTCGGTATACATTCAGATACGTTCATATTTGACCGGACGTACTAATTACTCCTCCCGCTCACTCTACTCTATATGAGTCCTTTCTATTACTGCAAGCTTAAATTCATTGTTAGCTCTCAAAATCCCGTCCAACAAGCTCCCCCATAAGTCCTCCACCTCACAATCCCGATTCTTTGTGAAATTGGTTATTGAATAAATCGAAACTAACAGACTTATCGGTTCATGGTTTAACTGTTTGAATTGGCCGGTTCGATTTGATTTACAACGCCTTGGGATTTATGCTAAATCCTACATAAATCCGGTAACCAAATATGAAAAAAGCAGATTTAACTTTAGTAAATAATGTAAATCGGGATTTACTAAATCCCACAAAAGTAAAATCCTAAAAACTATTTGGCAAGATAAGCTTTAAATTCTATTAAATCCTGTGAAACTGTTCGACAATGTAATTCATAATATAAAGCGGTTGGTTTATTAAAAAAATAAAATTAAATAGTTAATTTGTGATTTAATTTTAATTTATATTTTAAATACAAGTTATATATTAATTTGAATTATAATTAATGTCAAATCTTGTAAAACTATTCGACAATGTAATGAAGTTGGTTGATTAAAATAAAAAAATAAATATTTAGCTTGTGA
>NW_021458954.1:0-257 GCF_001605985.2 Dendrobium catenatum
ATGCTATGCTGTGATGGATGCAGTTTATGTCTCCATAATAAGTGTATCCTACGGTGAATTGTGCATGTGCGGGCTATGTCACCTAGTATGCCACAAGAGAAGCACCTAACACAAGGAAATGAGTTTACTAATCTATGTGGGTGGTGGTGCCTTTTCCTAAAGTTATGTGATGCATGTTGTGTTGATGGTTTTCTAGGTTGACCTGTGACTGATGCAATTTTTTCTTCTAGTTCTTTGATTCTTTGTTTAAATGTATT
>NW_021458955.1:0-2924 GCF_001605985.2 Dendrobium catenatum
AATGAAAGAGAGTTTGAATCCTCAATGAATGTTTTACCATTACAAGAGTTTGGTATGATATTAAGAATGGATTCGTTATCAAGGTACTTTGTGATTATTGACTACAACAAGAAAATTATAAAGTTTAATTTTCCTGGGGAAGGAGAGTTGAAATATTTTGGTGAGAGAGGAATTTCTTCAATGATAATTACTTATTTGAAAGGATACAAATTTGTATCTAAGGGATGTTAGTGTTTTCTTGTTCAAATAAAGGATACAAATAAGGAAGTCAAACAGTTAAAACATATACCTGTAGTCAGAGAGTATCCAGAAGTATTTTTGGATGATTTTCCATGATTACCACCAGAAAGGGAGATAGAATTCACTATCGAATTGATATTGGGTTCATAACCATTGGCAAGGGCACCTTACAGGATGACAGTCAAAGAGTTATAAGAGCTGAAAAACTAGTTACAGGAATTACTAGATAAGGGGTTTATTAGGCCAAGTTTCTCACCATGGGAAGCTCCAGTACTATTTGTAAAGAAGAAAGATGGGAGCTTAAGAATGTGCATAAATTACAGGGAATTGAATAAGCTTACTGTTAAAAATAAGTATCATTTTCCCATAATAAATGATCTTTTTGATCAACTGGAAGGAGCTACAGTTTTCTCTAAGATAGATTTGAGATTTGGATACCATCAACTATGAATTAAAGAGGAAGATATAGCAAAGACAACTTTCATAATTAGATATAGCCATTATGAATTTGTAGTAATGCCATTTGGGGTGACAAATGCACCAGCTATATTTATGGATTTGATTAACATAGTTTTTAAGCTATTTCTGGACATATTTATAATTGTCTTTATTGATAACATTCTGATTTATTCAAGAGATGAAGAAAGCCATTTCGGTCATTTGCAAGCAGTGTTGAAAACATTAAAGGAGAACAAGTTCTATGCCAAATTTTTAAAGTGTGACTTTTGGTTGAGCAGTGTAAATTTTCTAGGACATGTGATTAGTGGTGAAGGAATTTTAGTTGATCAGAATAAAATACAAGCCATAGAAGATTGGCCAAGGCCAACGATAGTTTTAGAGGTGAGGAGTTTTCTAGGACTTGCTGGTTACTATAGGAGGTTTGTAGAAGGGTTTTCTCAGATTGCTGTCGCTATCCAGATTAACTCAGAAAGCAGTAAAATTTGAATAGAATGATTAGTGTGAAGAAGCTTTTTAGAAATTAAAAAATTGTTTAATGACTACCCCGATATTGACAATTACATCAGGTTCAAAAGGGTTCCAAATTTTCTATGATGCTTCCTTAAGGGGGCTTGGATGTGTATTGATGCAACATGATAGAGTGGTGGCCTATGCTTCAAGACAACTAAATTCATAAAAGGAACTACCCCACTCATGATTTAGAATTGGCAGCTATAGTTTTTGCACTCAAAATATGGAGACATTATCTGTATGGGGTCAGATGCGAAGTATTTATAGATCATAAAAGTCTCAAGTATATTTTCAATCAAAAAGAGCTTAATTTGAGATAGCGAAGGTGGTTAGAGCTTATTAAAGATTATGACTTAGACATACAGTATCATCCTGGAAAGGCAAATGTGGTTGCAGATGCACTTAGCAGAAAAGCACTTGGAATGCAAATTGGTTAATCACCCAACATGAGCAGATAATCAGAGATATGGAAAAGTTAGAAAATTCAGTGGTAAATCTGAAAGAGACAAAAAGATATGATGTTGAATCAACTGATGATCCAATCTACTTTGAAAGATAGAGTACTCAATGTATTATCTCATGATGAAAAATTGCAGGCCATCATAATAAAGGTGCAAGTAGGGCAATTAGAGAACTTTGTTATGGATGGAGAAGGATTATTAAAGTATAAAAAAAGAATCTGTATTCTAAATGTTGGAAATTTAATTGAAGAGATATTGCAGGAAGCTCAACTCTCAACATATGAAATTCACCCAGGCAATACAAAGATATATCCGTTACTTAGAGGGTTGTTTTGGTGGACAGGATTAAAAAGAAGTGTTGTAGAATTTATAGCAAAATGTATTCCCTATCAGATGATTAAAGCATAATATCAAAAGCCAAGTGGTCAACTGTAACCTTTACCTATACCAGAGTGGAAATGGGAAGACATTACATTAGATTTTGTAATTGGATTACCCAAGTCAAGGCAGAGTCAAAATGCAATATGGGATGTTATTGACAAATTAATCAAGTTAGCTCATTTCTTACCAATCAGGCAGACATATTCAGTAAAGAAGTTGGCAAAATTATATGTTGATGAAATTGTGAGATTGCATGGAGTTCCAAAATCTATTGTTTCAGATAGAGATGCATGTTTCACTTTTAAATTATGGAAGAAAATTCAGGAAGCTATGGGTACCCAATTGACTTTCAGTACAACATTTCATCCTCAAACAGATGGGTAATCAGAAAGGATGATTCAGACTTTGAAAGATTTAATACGATTATGTGTTTTATATTTTTGAGGAAATTGGGAAACTCACATACCGTTTATTAAATTTTCTTACAATAATAAATTTCAAGCTAGCATTGTAATGTCACCATATGAGGCCCTTTATGGATGAAAGTGTAAAACACCCTTGTGTTGGATTGAAATTGATGAAAGAAAGGTAATTGGAACTGAACTGGTGGATAAAGCTACTAACAAAATTAGATTGATCAGAGATAGACTAAAGGTAGTTCAATACATGCAATGAAAGTATTATAATGCAAAGCACTAACAAGTGGAATTTTAAGTTGGAGAGTTTAATTTCTTAAATGTCAGCCCAATGTAAGGTGTTTAAAGGTTTGGAAAGACAGGAAAATTGAGCTCAAGATTCATAGGTCTCTATGAAATCATTGAAAAGATTGGAAATAAGGCATACAGATTGGATCTACCAGTGCATATGCAAGGA
>NW_021458956.1:0-238 GCF_001605985.2 Dendrobium catenatum
GTGCTAGATTTCAATCAGATCTAAAAGAATCATATTTGACAGCAGTGAAAATGATTTTAAGGTATCCATTGGGAACTCAGAACTTAGGAATTTGATATCCTAAGTTTAGCTCTTTATTTAAAATAACTAGATATTCATATTCAAATTTTGCAGAATGTAGGGATGATAGAAAGAGTAATTCTGGAACAAATCAATTTATTAGAAATTCTTTAGTCTCTTGGTCCAGTAGAAAATAAAA
>NW_021458957.1:0-856 GCF_001605985.2 Dendrobium catenatum
TCCGCCAGGCCACCACGTGAGGCCCGGACTTCCACCGGACCACCACCTGATGCCCAAACTTCTTCCGGGCCACCACTTGACCCCGAGAGTTCTCCTGAAGTGCCGCTCTCCTACTACGGTCTTTCAAACTCCTATCTCCTACCAATTATGGTCCTCCCGACCTCCATCGCCTACTATGGTCACTCCGACCTCCATCACCAAACAACGGTCTTTCAGACTCCTATCTCCTGCCGACTACGGTCCTCCCAACCTCCATCGTCTACTATGGTCACTTCGACCTCCATCACTAGACAAAAGTCTTTCTGACCCCGTTCTCCTACCAACTAAGGTCTTTTGGACCCCGGTCTCCTGCCGATTATGGTCTTTCCGACCATATAAATATGTCTATGTTGATTATTGTAACTCCCACCATATAATGCGTTCTATATGACGTACATTTGTAACATCAAGCTAAGGCCTTCTCCCTAAGAAGGGCCTCATTTGTACTCGACTGCAAATACTAGTGGATTCATTCAAACTGGGCTAGACCCCGTGGTTTTTCCCTCTTTACACGTAAAAATCTTGGTGTCTTATAAATGTTACACCCTCTCTAACTTATTTGCTTATTTGTTGGATCTTCGTACAACGCTAAGACTTTAAACTATATATTTTCTCTACCGTCGCGGATATTCTAGGATGCAACAGATTGGCGCCGTCTGTGGGAAACTGGTTCCCGACTTGGGGGGAAAATATTTGCTCCAACCTCAAAAGGACATTCTTGACAACTTCCTTACATCAGTCATAACTTCATCAATATCATAAGAATCAGATGCGGACTGAGGGGCAACCTTGACTCAAACTATGATCAAGAAGATCC
>NW_021458958.1:0-224 GCF_001605985.2 Dendrobium catenatum
CTCACGGCCTCGGTGTGAAACAAAGGTGATGGTTAATTAAATATTAAAATAAAGTATTTAAAATTAATCTTAAAATATAAAGATTTGAATTTTAACTAAAATCCCTTTTGCCCTTTTTAACAAACAAGAATGCAAATAACTTTAACTAAATTATCCTACATAGAACCTATCAAAATCACACAGACTACACACACTTAGACTGGTTTGATAGGACACGACTACTA
>NW_021458959.1:0-293 GCF_001605985.2 Dendrobium catenatum
TATAAAATCTGAAATTAGTTTCCGATTTTAGTAAAATCGGAAAATGGATTTAAGAACTTGAAATTTGAAAATCAAATTCAAGTGGAGGGAGATTAATTAGGAGAGAGGAGGGAGATCCCATGGAGGGGCCGGCGGCATGCATGGGGTTGGAAGGGATTTGTGGGAGTTAACGAGGATTCCTAATTCATGAAGCAAAATTAGGAAGGAAATAATGAGGTCCAATCTAATTTCAAATTAAATTAGATTCAATTTGAAAACTTTCCTAATTTGACGTGGTTAATTTAGGAAAGTAT
>NW_021458960.1:0-246 GCF_001605985.2 Dendrobium catenatum
GCTACACTAAAAATATATGAACTGAAATCTATCATGTCCTGAGTACGAAAGAATCACTAAAACCAAAAGAACAAAAACATGGAGATTCCTGATCAACCTCAATCTCCTGCTCCCTTGCCCTGACCTGAAAATATTAACCACATATAATGAGCTTCAAAAAGCCCAGCAGGTCACCTAATACCTATAACTGAAATCAAAGCACGGTACCCGGAAACGATATGCATGTCAGTCAAGCAAATCTATAAC
>NW_021458961.1:0-326 GCF_001605985.2 Dendrobium catenatum
ATCATATTTTTTTTTAAATATACATCATAAAATTTAAATTACATATTACTAATAAATAAATATAAAAACTCACACATAAAACAAAAAAAAATCAAACTAGACTCATTTAAACGTGATAAATCAGGACGTGCCACGTTATTTTTTACTGTATATCGGCAATATATACCGCTATGCACCGAGATGACATGACGTATTCTGATTCATCTCTGAACTGTCCGATGACCGCACGTAATAATATCTACGTTTAAATGTCCACTTCATTTAGATTCAAATGCTAGATGCCAAGTCAAAAAAGCTCCCTTTTTTTTTAGCTTGAAGCAATTTCC
>NW_021458962.1:0-234 GCF_001605985.2 Dendrobium catenatum
TTCTTAATCAAACCGCTGCAAAATTTGTAGTATATGTTTAAACCGCTTCAGTAGATCCAAAAAAAGTGTTGTGAAAGCTATATTTTATAGTGATAGTGGGGGCATAAGTTAAAATTTTTTAAATATTTATCTCAATTTTTTTATTTATGCTTAAAAGTGGCTTTGACCGTTTAAATTTTTTATTTATTTAATATGTTATTTTATAAAGATAAAATAAAAAAAATGATCAAAAAG
>NW_021458963.1:0-1112 GCF_001605985.2 Dendrobium catenatum
GGATGCTAATGATATCATTAATAACGAAGAATTCTTTGAGGATGAAACTAAATAGATTGAATCAGACTCCCTGAATGACTTAAACCCTATGCTAGGAGAGCTAGAACCGTTAAACGTCGACACCTTAACCCACCTCGATCCTAGTCTCCTTGAGGATAAGCCTTTGGACAAAGTATGCCTGGATGATAGTAATGCAATCTCGAAAGGAGCCAATCGGACGTCGAACTCGTTGAATTTAAATTTGGAAGATCCTGATTTAGTTGTAACACCTACTGAGATGACTCCGGATAATTCTGACAATTCTGATTTAATTTTGGATAAGTTTGATTTAGCTTTGGATAATTATGAATTAATTTTGGATAATTCTGATGACGACTTAGATAATCTCAAGTTGGAAGTAAGTCAATCAAACTTATCACCTGATATAAGTATAACGGAACCCATGGATCTTAGGGTTGCAACCAAACCTGAGTCTCTTTCGGAAAACAATACATTGAGTCTGAAAGTTTTTGAGCCTGATTTAAGCAATGAGCCCCCTCTTATTCCATTAAAGTCTAACTTTAGAACTGCTCAATTAGAGTTATATTCGACCGAGTGTGTCATTCCTGATCATACATCTTGCCCGTTATAGCCTCGTCCTACCAGGATAAGGACCACTCCTATCCTAGTTGGATGAACTTGTTCGATTACACTACCCCCACTAGGAGACTGTTGTCGACCCTTACTGAAAACCCCTATAGAAGTGCCTTGGTAGCTAAGAGTGTTTTCATTTCTCCCCCGACACCAGTTCCCTTAGGCCGAACACTTTAAAACCCCTATTTTTGTGACTCATCCACTTTTCTAGCTTTGTGTTCGTGTGAGTTAGTATGTTGTGTGTGTGTGTTTGCAGTATGTTGTCTTTCAAGTTTTCTGTTTAAAACTTTTGTGTGAGCCTTGATTCTTGTCATTCGTCATGCATACCGGTTCTTTTGCATATGCGTTTGCATCTCATCCCCTGGAGTTTCATAAAGAAATTAAAAGAAGAATTGAACAAAGTAATTCCAATTATAAACTTATTGTAGTCTGTAGATCACAATAAAAGATTTAAAGAATTCGCAGTTGGAGACTTTGTG
>NW_021458964.1:0-12240 GCF_001605985.2 Dendrobium catenatum
TATGCTTTTATTCTGATAAAGATATTGATATCATGTAATGTCACTATTTGTTAGTGTGATAACTCTTAGTTTTTTTAAAGTGTATTTTGATCTACATCAGTAAAAAATTATTTTAACAGTCATTATAAAGACAAATCACAAACCGTCTTCGCTATAACATAGATATTATTGTGTTTTAGTTTCACTAATTTTTTCATAATTTTTAGGTTAGGTGAAATTCCTAAAAAATTGACACTTCTCGGTACAAGTGGGGATTTTGTGACCGTTAGGTATTCGTTTTGCAAATCAATTTTACTTGAGTGTTTTGGACATGCTTAGCTAATTTATGAATATTTTTCTGTAATTTTTAAATTTTCGGATTTGATTATATAAAAGAATTTAGATGAATTTTACGTTAAAAAAATTAAATAATTAAAGTAATAAAATTTATTATAAAAATAAATTTCCACTGAATTTTTTCTAAAAAGACGTTTTTAATCGCTCTATTCATTAATAGAGAGTCAACAGAGGAAATAAAGGGAAAAAAAGAGAAAAAGAGAGGAGAGAGAAAGTAGAAGCCCATTTTTAGAAATCTTTGAGTTGTTTTTGTCTGTCAACCTAGTTGAAAATTTGGTTTGTATTGAGATAGGTCATATTATGCCTATTTCAATTTTCCAAAATATATAAATTTAATTGAATTTTTTTATTAAAATTTTATTTCTGTTAAAAAAAAATGGGGATAACTTTGTACTGGTACAATTTTCTCTATATAACATTTTATTTGCTACAAAGAATAAGATTATGAACATTTTAAATATTTTCTAGAAAATTTAAATTGAGGGTTTTGAAATTTGTGGGGTTTCTATTGAATAGAAAATTAGCTGGACTCTGAAAAATAGTGTTGTGGTACGATAAAAGTCTTAAAACATTATTTTAGATCATCTCTAGTAATTTTGTTATTAATTGAAAATGTGTATTTTTGCTTAGTAGGATTTTTGTTATCTATCATTATATGAAATTATGCAATTCTGACATATGCTCAATTATGCTTTATTTGCTATCATGTGATGATATATGTACAAATGTGATTAAATTATACCTACCTGGGAGATTATATCAGGGAATATTTTGGTGCTCATAAAATATTTTCTTGTGGCAATAACTATGTTCTGGTGCTACAGAATCCTTTAAGATTCTTTCTAGGTCCGAAAAATGTGATAGAAATTGTTCTATGATATGAATTATAATTTATTTATCTGTTCAGTATTGTTATTTAAATAATTGGATATTTATTACGCTCTTATTACATTTTTAGTACAGTGATTTATTAGGCTGCATTTTAATGCTTTTAAATATTCAGCAAAATATTTAATAAAAGAATTTAAAATTTTAGATCGATTTATGTGGCCTATTGAGCTGTTGTAACTCACTGTGATTTTTCTTCTGATTTGAGTTTATAGGTATTTCTCTTTTGATTTTGTATAATCATGGCTAGTTATTATTATTCAGTTTTATATCTTTTATTTGTAGCCATGTATTATAGTGTTTATTTATTTTGATGAAATAAAATAAATTTTGTGGATGAGTTTATTTTTAGCATGTGGATATTTAATAGCTTTGTAGTTTATCAAAAAAAGTGAATGTTAAAAAAGAATCGTAAATATTCTAAAACTAAATCTTTGGTTTTGTCTATCATAGCTCAACATGATGGGACATGTCCTGGTCGGATTGTGGTGTGACAAGCTTTTATTGTATCAGAGCAATAGTTGTGGAATAGATCGAAAAACATAGCTATATAAATTGATATGTTAGTCAAGTGGGTAGTTTTAAGTCTATCTACATGTTTATTATTGTTTGTTTCATGTGCATGTATGTTCAGTTGCATATTCTATGTGATTATGAATCCACCATACTCGGATATGACAAACGGGCAGAGTAACAGTCAAGCAACTTCTGTATATAATATTGCTTCGATAGTGGGTTTTGATATAATTTCGAAGTTGGCTAGTCTCATATCTCAGATGATGGGTGAGGCACCGAGCAAGGTTTCTGTTGTGAGATCTGATGAGGTAGATAGACATCTACAAAATATTTCTATGATTGAGGTCTCTGAGGTTTGAGGGTACTGTTGAGACTAGAGAAGAAAAGGATTGGTTGAGGAGGCTCGAGAAGACGTTTGACGGTATGTTGTATCCTCCATAAGAAGGTATCGTTAACAGTCTTTCAATTAGATGGCGATGCAAAGCGTTAGTGGATGGGCCAGTAGGAGAAATTTCAAGGGAGATTGAATTCTCTAATTACGTGGGAGGAGTTCTCTGATGTCTTTCGAGCCTGGTTTGTACCAACTTCTACACGATAGCAGATGCAGCAGACCTTTTTGAGACTGGTTCAATGGAGCATAACAGTTATGTAGTATGAGGCAGAATTCACTGCTTTGGCCAGATAAGCTACACAGCTAGTTAGCACTCCCGTGGAGAAGTGCTATAGATTTCTGAGGGGATTGTGAAACAGTATGAGATAGCCACTGCTACCATTTCTTATTTCTAATTTTTTTGAGCTTGTGGAGAGAGCTTATCTGATAGAAAATGATTTGATAGCTACTAAGTAGTAGTGGACTGCTAGTAGGAAGAGATTCAGTGGCAAGACTTTTTGTGGCTTTTTTAGGAAAGAGTATATTTGCTTTTGGAGATTCCAGGAGAGGTGGATAATGAGTATTTGCAGTAGTCTTTGGTAGTGGCAACATAGCTAGTTCTAGTTCTATTAGTGGGGAACCTCTATGCTAGAGTTGTGGTGGACATCATTTTGGTTAGTGTTATAGGATAATTAGACAGTGTTGTCGGTGCGGATAGGTCGGACATAGGGTGGCTGAGTATACACAGACAGGATTTGACCGACATTCTGAACCTAGATCTGAGAGTTTTCTCAGACAAGCAGGGATATCGAGGGCATTTCTGCTCCGTACATTTTTTGAGGGACCATCTGGTCGAGTCGATGGTTCTAGTTTTGTGGCAAGGAGGCCATCTGGTTGTGGTTAGAGAGAGCCTAGTAGTTCTATTGTTCAAGCTCTAGTTCAGCCATGCGTATATAATTTGACTTAATATGAGGCTTTTGATGTTCTAGATGTTGTGACATGTATGGTTTATACTTCTGAACGTTCATGTTGTGTTTTATTCGATTATGGAACTAATTATTTGTTTATTTTTGAGGGTTTATTTGATTTACTGCATTTGCGTTCAGTTGTATTGTTTTTTTCACTTTCTGCTATCTTACCGATTATAGGTGGTATGATAGCCAGTAGATTTTATTTTTTGTGATATTGAGATTTTTTATAAGGAATAGAAGTCCAGTTGGATTTTATTACCCATTTTTTCATATGATGTTATTTTGGATATGTACTGATTGAATTGATACGAGGCTCAGATTGATTGCTTAAAGAAGCAAGTTACTTTATTTTTGGGCAATAAAAGTTATGTATTTTAGGGAGTTAAAGGTGTTTTGTCCTGTCTTATTTCTACTGTGAAAGCAGATAGATTGTGGAAGAAGAGTTAGATGTTATTTCCAACATAAGTCTTGGATAAGAGTATAGATTCTAGTCTTCTTTTTGATATCCTGATAGTATGGGGACTTTCTGGATAGATTTTTTGAGTAGTTATTATGTTTGCCTCCGGATAAAGACAAAGTTTTGTATTAATATATTTTTGGGTATAAACCCGATATCTAGAGCTCCACATAGGATGACACTTAAGGAACTTCAAAAGTTGATAGGTGTGAGATTTTTATTAATGATGAGAGTTTAAAATATATATTTACTTAGAATGATTTGAACCTGAGGCAAAGGAGATGGTTTGAGCTGATTAAATATTATGATTTGACTATTCAATATAAACTTACAAAATACTTTGAGTAGGAAGTCTTCTGTATTATTATATATACAACTTATTTTTTTATGACTATTCGATATGGGATATGGAGATATTACAACTGGAGGTGATTTCTTCTTCTTCTTGGGATCCTGATATATTAGCTCAAATGAGTATTCAGCCTTCTCTGTAAGAAAAAATTTAGGAATCTCAAAAGTTAGATACAAAGTATTTGAAATTGATTGATAAGATCAGATCTGGTATGAAATCTGAACTACGATTTCTAATTCTGGTATTATTTTCTACTAATATAGATTGTGTCTTCTTATTTTTGAAGATCTGAGCTGGGAGATTCCATATCGGGCTCACTATTCAGACTATACTATTTATCTGAGTAACAAGATGTATGGAGATTTGAAGGGTATGTTTTGGTGGCCTGGATTAAAAAAAGATATAGCAGAGTTTGCTTTGAATTGTGAAGTCTGTCAGTTAGTAAATTGATAGCATCAGCGACCGACTGTCCTTTTGCTGTTGTTACCTATTCCGGAGTGGAAATAGGAAGAGACAATGATGGATTTTGCTATGGATTTTTTTTGATTGACGAAAAGATATTATGCTGTTTGGGTTATTGTTGATTGAATGATGAAGTTTGCTCATTTTATTATATTCCGACAAACTGATCCAGTAGACAGGTTAGCACACATATATGTCAAAAATATTATCAGATTGCACAATGTGCCAAAGGTGATTATATTTGATCGAGATTGACAGTTTTACCTCTAGATTATGGAGAGGCATTTAACTGGGATTCAACAAAAAATTAGGAAATTTAGATCGATTTGTGTGGATTACTTAGCTGTTGCACTCACTACGATTTTTCTTATGATTTTCAGGATCGGAGAAGGGAAAGGAGACTGTTGATTAGCAGTTCAGGATCAGATTTGAGTTTATAGATATTTCTTTTTTGATTTTGTACGATCATGGCTAGTTTATTGTTCAGTTATATAGCTTTTGTTTATATCTATGTAATATAGTGTTTATATATTTTGATAAAATGAAAGAAATTTTGTGGATGAATTTTTTTTTTCAATATGTGGATGTTTAGTTGCTCTATAGTATGTAGTTTCAACAACAAACAACAACAACAACATCAAGCATTTGTTCCACTACGTGGGGTCGGCTATATGAATCCTTTTTCGCTGTTGTGTCCAATTAAAAGTCAAATTCTCTTTTAAATCTAATAAAGAAAGATCATTTCTAATATTTTCTAATCAAGTCTTTTTAGGTCTATCTCTGCCTTTCTTAACATAAGTCAAATCTGATACCTCAACTTTTCTTACTGGGTCATCGGAAAGCCTCTGTTTAATGTGACCAATCCATCTAAGGCGTCTCTCTCTAATCTTATCTTCCACTGGAGCTACGCCAACCTTTTCATATATATGCTCATTGTCTTTAGTTTATAAAAAAAAGAATGTTGAAATAGAATCTAAAAAATTCAAATATTCAATCTTGGGGTTGCTTATCATAGCTCAACACGTTAGGACCTATCTTGTTCGAGTTGGGTTGTGACAGTTAGATCATCCAAACTTAGTGTATCTTGAAATACACTTTCCTTTATTATTTAGAAATAAATTTTTGAAGTTTCTTATATGAAGTTTGTCAATTCTTAAACATATAAAAAATTCTTAAATTGGCTTATCCTACAAAAAATCACACACTTTCTCCTCGAATCACTTTGATATGTGGGGCCATCCAAATTTTAAAATTTGATTGAGAATCATTGGTTTAACTTCTTTGTTGATAATCACACTAGTCGTAGGGATATGCCTTATGAATGAGATTTGTCAAATCCTTAAAATTTTCAACTCTATGATTCAAATCCATTTAAAAAAAAAAGTTTACAATATGACAATGTAAAAGAACACTTTTTCTCTATCCTCAATGATTATCTATAGAGTTAGGAGATAATTCATTAAAGCTCTTGTGACACACCTCAACTAAATTGTATAGCTCAAAGGAAAAACCAACATCTTCTTGAGACTATCAAGTCACTCATGTTCATTGCACAAGCTCTCCAATAGTTATGGGAGTATGTTGTCTTGATAATATGATATCTCATAACTTCAATGGCTTCTCATATGCTTAACAACGAAACTCCAAATCATGTTCTCCTAAGCTTTATCTAAACACTAGAATTATCTCTTCATGTAGCCAACTTCGGATAGTTGGATACAAGCTTGTTGTTGTTATTTTTGTGTATTCCCTATAAGCATTCAAATGCTCGGCATATGTCCATTCTCAAATAATGGTAAACTTAATCCCAAGGCCATTAAATGAATATTCACTAGACTTCACTCGAGTCCTCGTAGTGGAGACAAATGCTTTAGTTTATGGACTAGGGGTAGTACTCTTGTAGAATCGTCGCCCCATTGCCTACCTCAGCCAGGTGTTGACAGCCAGAGCCAAGATGAAACGAATTTATGAGGAGTTGATGGACATCATCTTAGCTATCCAAAAGTGGCGACCCTACTTGCTAGGTAGGCATTTCATTGTCAGAATCGACCAGAGCAGCCTGAAGTACTTGTTGGAGCAGCAGATGGTGACTGGGGAGCATCAGAGGTGGCTGTCCAAATTGTTGGGGTATGATTTTGAAATCCAATACAGGCCAGGAGTAGGAGAACAAAGCAGCAGATGCCTTGTCCAGATGTATGGGGGAGCTGCAGACAGTGGCAGTATCGATTCCTTTGATGCTAGATTGGGAGACCATCAAGGAGGAGAGTGCTAGGGATGACGAGTTGGGAAAGATCAGGACAGATTTACTGAGGGAAGGGGGTGGCCACCCAGTGTACTCATTTGAGGGGGATAGATTGCTATATCAGGGGAGGTTTGGGATGCCCCGGACCTCAATCGACATTCCACACTTACTCCAGAAGTTTCATGGGAGTGCTGTTGGGGGTCATTCAGGGGTGCAGAAGACATACATGAGGCTAGCCTCGAAGCTGTACTAGAAGGGGATGTATAGAGATATAGAGGAGATGGTGGCCAGGTGTGAGGTCCATCTAAGGAAGAAACACCTGGCTATGTCGCCAGGAGGACTACTACAGTCGTTGGCTTTACCAGATCAAGTATGGGAGGAGATATCCATGGACTTCATAAATGGTTTGCCCCGTTTAGAAGGCTTCATGGTGATTCTGATAGTGGTGGACAGATTGAGAAAGTATGCTCATTTCATTCACCTCCGCCATCCATACACCGCGGTGACAGTGGCTTCAACTTTCATCAGAGAGGTGGTCAGATTGCATGGAGTACCAGAGACGATAGTATCAGATAGAGATAAGGTGTCCTCAACCATTTTTGGCTGGAGTTATTCAGATTACATGGGAAAATTCTGAAGAGGAGCTCCGCCTATCACCCACAGACTGATGACCAAATAAAAATGGTCAATAGGAGCTTGGAGACCTTCCTGAGATGTTTTGTGTCAGAGACACCCAAGTTATGGGCTAAGTGGCTATCATGGGCCGAGTACTGGTACAACACCTATTATCATTCTGCTTCTCAGATGATCCCATTCAATTTGTTGTACAGAATGGATCTTCCTCATTTGGTGCACTGTGGGAGTAGCAGTACTCCAGTTTCTTCAGTGGAGAAGTACTTGACGGAGAGGGACAGAGTGTTAAGGAGTTGAAGAGACATCTACTAAGAGCTCAACATATTATGAAGAAACAAGTTGATGGACATAGGAAGAACCCCCAGTTTGAAGTAGGGGAGAGAGTGTTCTTGAAGCTCTGACCATACAGACATAAGACAGTCGCCAACAGGAGGAATGAGAAAGCTTTCTCCAAGGTACTTTGGACCTTATGAAGTATTGGAGAAGATTGGAGCGGTAGCATATCGGCTAAAACTACCACCAATGACGACTATACATCTGGTTTTCCATGTACCTCAGTTGAGAAGGGCTATTGGAGATTATACAGCCAGCTCGGAGTTACCGGTGACTCTTACTGAGGATTTAAAGGTGATTCTAGAACCCTTAGAGTTGATGGGGGTTCGCCAAAAAGAAGATGGAACTAAGGAAGTGCAGATCAAATGGAAGAATCTTCCTGACTACAATGCCATGTGGGAGCCATACGAGAGGGTGAAACATTTGTTTCCTAGTTTTCACCTTGAGGACAGGGTGATTCTTTAGGAAGGCTGTATTGTTAGGCCAGTTCCTCCTAAACCGACCCAATCCTCCCCAAATCCTGAACCGGCCCTGGATGGGTCGGTTTTGGTCTATAGGAGGCAGGCTAGTACCGCCTCCTCTTCCTTTGCCACCCACAATAGCGGGTCCCATTATTCAAATTGAATCCAAAATAAGAAAGGAGGGGGCGACTAGGGTTTTGGAGGGAGATTTGATTTAGAAGGTTTATGTATTAAATAGCATGAGGTGTTTTAGGGTTGGGGGATTATGCTTTGATTGATTTTTTTGTTCTCTTGAAGTTTCCTTGGCATCTTGGGCTCTAAACTCATCGTCTAGAGATTGGGAGAGAACGATCCTTCTCTCGAATTGAGGATCAATTGTATCTTGCTTTGTGTTTGCTTTTGCTTTGAATCCACTATTAAAATTTATCGTTTTTTTTTTATTTCATCGAGATTATCGCATGGTTTCCACTGTTTTTATCAATTATTGCTAGGGTTGCTTGTGAACTCAAGTATTTCCTCTTGGATTACTTGCGAACTCAAGTATTTCCTCTCAGAATGATCTCTCTCCGCCCCAGGATCTGGAGAAGTGTTGGCTACTGTCCTAAACTTGTAGGTGGTGGATTCCAAGGGTGCTGGATTTCAAGGTTTGATGGAAATTCCGAGAACTTTTAAATCAATTCCAGGAGAAAAATAGGCAACTGAAGTAATTCCCAAAGATGGCAGCTTTACATAGCATATTATTGCTTTCATCTGGCATGCCATTGATCCCTGCTGGGATGTTGTTCGAGTAAAATCCCAAGCAGTTATTCATATTCAAATGCAAAACTTGTATTACTTCCTAAATAATGGTTGCAAATGTCGTTATTTCATTGCAATGTTTCTAGATTGTCATTTTAACTTGGGTTAAATTAGTCATAATTCTCATGATGCTAACATGAACTTGCTGACCATGTTTGGCTGCAGAAGGAAGAGGACATTACAGTGATTGAAGTTCAATGTGTTCCTACAGATTTCCATGCTAGATTCAGAGCCCTTGAGCGAACGTAGGTACTACAGAAGAAGATTTATAGAACGAAGGCTTTCTTTTTTCATTAAAGGAAAGAAATTAAGTTATTATAAGTTGAGAGTATCTTTGACTGCAACGTCTACCATTGATTTTGTTTGCAACTTGCACCATTTATTTTTTCCTGCAAGCTCAAAATCTTGAAGTTCACAAAGCCAGAGTGGAAAACATCTAAGGTTGGCATATGGTATCAGAATAGGGCACGCATATAAACCATGAAAACTTATGTATCTTTTCTCATGAGCTTCTTGAATCTAGGTATTTAAGATTTAAGCAAATGCAATTATTTATCCTTTTGCTTTTATTTCCCATAAAAATGCGACACTTTGTAATGGGTGATTCCATTTCTTAGGTAACGAATCAATTTTTTTTGGTCAGTTTTCCCTAGTAAAAGTCTGATGTACATTGTTCAACGTATCATCGTTTCCATTTTCTTTAACTTTGATCATTTAACATATATTGACATTACTTGAAACTGCAGTTATTTTCGTTGGCCCATTGAATTATTTAAAACATTCATATTATATATGATGTATGTGAAGAAATCTGATTTTAAAAATCAAGTAAATGACCATAATGATGCCATTTAGGCCTATACTATTCATAGTGTCCAATATAGTGCCTGACCTTTTCAAATACTAATCTCTCTCTTTTCCAAAAAAATGAATTCGAAATTCAAATTAAAATTGAAATTTGAAAATTCCACTTTTTCTTTCAGAATTTCAACTTTAAATTTTAAAATATTTTTTAACATTCAAGTATTTAAAATTTAAATTCTTATTATTTTCTTACGTTTCCTTTATTTGTGGAGCTTGTTGCTACTAATCTAATTGAGTGGTGGAGATAGGTGGGGTGACCGCTGGAGGTTGAGGAAGAAGGTTGTGGGACTAAAATTGGTGAAGAATATCAAAAATAATTAATCTCCATTAAAAGTAACATAAAATTATGATGGCATGATTATAACAATCTAGATTGGATTTGTGAAGCAAAAGGGGAAAGAGAAAAAGGTAAAAGAGAGAAAAATCCTCATGGTTAGGAGATACCAAAAAATGGCATCATTATTTTATTTGGTCATC
The DNA here is from genome assembly GCF_001605985.2 of Dendrobium catenatum. Lineage (NCBI taxonomy): Eukaryota > Viridiplantae > Streptophyta > Magnoliopsida > Asparagales > Orchidaceae > Dendrobium > Dendrobium catenatum. The sequence continues at coordinate 10,161 of NW_021458964.1, forward strand.
AATCATCATAATTATAATTCTTAATTTGAATATTTGTCATCGTCTCATGGACATTTTGACCTAAGAACCATAATACCTCGTCATCTAAAGATGATGTCCTATACATAAACATTGAGTAAGACTGATTTAATTAACACAAACTCAGACTTAAAATCTGATAGTTCCAAGTAGACGGTTAACACAGTGTCACCGTACAGTTTATTTGAATTTAGTAGCTATAACTTCATACAGTGCCACCATGTGTTCAAATACTATGTGGTTTGATCAATATTTTTCTATTTCAGTTGGTTTACATCAAGGATTAGCTTTAAGCCCATATCTTTTTGCTTTAGTAATGAATGTTCTTACTAGACATTTGCAAGAGGTTGTACCTTGGTGGATGCTTTTTGTTGATGATATTCTTCTTGTTGATAAGAGTAGAAAGGCGGTTGATGAAAAAGTTGAATTATGGAGGTCAATTCTAGATTCTAGAAGTTTTTATTTGAGTAGATCTAAAACGGAATGCATTTAGTATAGTTTTAGTTGTAATAGATCTAGTGGTGGGATTGTGACATTGGATGATTAAGTCATTAAAAAGATTGCTCGTTTTAGATATCTCGGATATCTATTGTTCAAAGTGATGGTAAAATACATGGGGATATTATTATTAGAATTCAAGTTGGATGTTTGAAGTGGAGGAATGCATCAGACTTGTTGTGTTTTAGAAAGTGCCCCTCAACTTGAGCAAAAATTATGTAATGTTGGTGAGACCTGCAATGCTTTATAGTGTAAAATGTTGGCCATTAAAAGAGAAACATAAAATTAAGTTAAGTATTGCAGAGATGAGCATGCTCAGATAGATGAGTGGCTTTACACTTAGAGATAATGTGAAATGAGTATATACGTGAAAAGATTGGAGTAGCTTTAATGGCATATAAGATTAGAGAGTTGTCTTAGATGGTTTGATCACATAAAATGTTGGCCTTCCGATAACCCTGTTAGGAGAGTAGAGGTATTAGATCCGGTCCATGCTAAGAAAGGTAGAGGTAAACCTAAAAAAAATTTGTTAGAAAGTATTAGAAATGGTCTTATTTTATTAGATTTTATTGAGTATTTTACTCTTAACAGAACACAATGGAGAAAAAAGATTCATATAGTTGACCCTACCTAGTACGATAAAGAGTTGTTGTTATTGTTGTTGTTGTTGTTGTTGTAACTTCATACACAACTAAGATATCCTATTGTTTATTTACCTTTTTCTTGGTCATTCTTCTTTCATTAATGAATAAAGTATTTCTATTTCATCTTAATTTTGTGTAAGTTTAAGTTTGGTACCATGAAATCTTGGGAAATTAGGCTGGGCAAAGCTGGTTGTCACTTTAGCAATATAGCTTACGGTGTTGTAAATTAAAACTTCAGTGGCAGTTTTTCATGCTAGAATGGAGCCAAAAAATATAATGAATTTGTTCTTTATAAATCTTTAATCTTTTGTATTTTTAGTCATTTATTTTTATTTCTTATCCTGATGTATCTGTCTTCTTGGCTGTGAAATTTATATTTTGAGAAAATTGTCTTTGCTGTGGTCTTTTTTTAATTATTGTCAGCTATTAGGCTTTTCTATGGCCTTTGCGTCTATATATATTCATGGGGATTTCAGTGGTTTGGAAGTAGTCAGTTGAAAACATTTAACAGTATTGCAAAGACAATGGCTCTTCAAACATTTATCTAACCTCCCAGGTTATTCTCTTGGAAAAGCTTTTGCAAAATTCTTAATGTACGTACGTGAAATGATATTTTGAAAGCAATGGAAATCGCTCAGAAATTTCACTTATTTAGATATCTCTTTTGTTTGCTCATATGTGTCACTTGTTGTAAAAAATGGTTTACTTGTAGCTATCTTGTCTTTGACGTACGTGTTACTGCAGTCATCTTATTAACCTGCTTGTTTCTAGTATAAAAATTGAAAATCTCCAGTTGTTTTTTAGAGGATGACTTGATTGTGTTTTAACTATATGTTTTCCATCCTTTCTACTGTGATGCTACTCAAGTAGATGGTTTATTAATTGTGGGCTCCGAAAATTCGGCCCCGGCCTCCCCGTCG
>NW_021458965.1:0-418 GCF_001605985.2 Dendrobium catenatum
ATTATATTTCTATAAATGATTTCGTTTAGTTGTGATTTTATTTTGGCCGCTCGGATTCGCTATCTTTTGGGGCTATAGTTTAAAGAAGATGGCCTATATTTAGACATCTAAGAGACTCATTAATTATTAGATTAATATAGGCAATAATTTTAATTAATGTAAATGAAGAAAATATATCATTAAAAGAGAAAAAAAACATGAAGGTATTGCTATAGTTAGAATCCAAAGCAATTTTTATATCTTGATGCTATTACTATCATAAATATTATAAATTTAGGTTTTATATATTATATATCAAAATTATTATAAATATTTATTTTTAAATCATTTATATCAAAATAAACAAATTATATTATTCATACATCATCGAAAAATAAACTTAAGATTATTATAAATATTTATTTTTACTCTCTCTCTC
>NW_021458966.1:0-354 GCF_001605985.2 Dendrobium catenatum
CCAATTTGGCAAGAGAATCAGCTTTGGCATTTTGTCCTCGGGGAACTTGAATTTGTTTAACAGCTGGAATTTGCTTCATAAGCTCAAGAACTCGCCGATGATAACAGGCCAACTCAAATTTGGTTATTTTGTAAACTCCAAGTACTTGATTTACAACAAGTTGAGAATCGCCAAAGATTTGGAGATTTCGGATTCGAACATCGATTGCAATCTTCAACCCAGCTATTAAGGCTTCATATTTAGCTTCATTGTTTGTCCGAGGTTCAGTCAGACTGAATGCGAATCTCATTATGCCTCCCTCGGGCGCCACGAAAATCAGTCCGATTCCGGCTTGAGCTTTTTCTAGATTTGGAG
>NW_021458967.1:0-542 GCF_001605985.2 Dendrobium catenatum
AAAAATTTTCGCTGGAAATCCACTGGTAATAGATGATTTTTCTTGTAGTGAAGTTTCAAATGAAAAAAAAGAGTAAATTTACTGTTTTTAGAAGTTTTGAACCTATGATATTTTAAAGTACATGATTGCATTGTAGTGGTTTTCTACCTATTGTAGTTATAGATCAGAGCATAAGTACTCTTCATCTCTATCGATCGAGCTCGTTGAGTATTAGCTAGGATCCCTCCTAACTACAGTTTTCTATCTCCATAGGACCCCATAATCCTAACCACCATATGCCTATGTTCTGGTTGGACTATATTTTAAAATCACTAATTATTCTTCTATTCATCCGTCAAGACTCTAGATCACACTAGATTTATAATTTATGTATATCCTATACATAAAACAATTGAAGCATAGAAAAAATTAAAAATAGGATGAATTATATAAAAAGATTAAACCTACTCTAAGTAATACATGCTTTTTAAACATAAATTCAGAGTAAAAAGTTTAACTATATTTGGAGACAATATTACACAACACAAATATTTTATTTCATT
>NW_021458968.1:0-267 GCF_001605985.2 Dendrobium catenatum
TCGTGCCCGATCAAGCTAATTTTGAGATGACGTATCAGTTGCCCCCCTATTTTCGGACGTCGATGCTCCAGGAGTCCGAAAATATGCGTCACAGATTTTAAAAAATTTTCGGGAGTGACTCTGAATTGAGCGTGTAGGAGGTCCGAACGGCCCTGAAAGTTGCGAAATCGAGTCCGGAATGTCGAAAAATGTGTCCGGGGACCCCAAAAACGTCCGATTTGGTCTTCCCGGGGCGAAATTTGGGCCCGGAATGGGTTGGGCGGCAGA
>NW_021458969.1:0-207 GCF_001605985.2 Dendrobium catenatum
GGGAATGCCTCGTTGAAGATTTTAATAATGTATCTTTGAATATCTCAAAGAACATGCCAGCGAGTTATGTCAATGGATTTATGCCACTGCTAATTGTGAGTGCTAAAATAATTCTAATTAAATATTAAATTTGACTGATGGATTTGCTAAAATTTACTGAGAATATCTCGATTTTATGCAGGTTTGGTTCCTAGAGCACACTTCCAT
>NW_021458970.1:0-1196 GCF_001605985.2 Dendrobium catenatum
TTGAGTTTTCCCCAGATAGTTAAAGTCTTGTAGAATGCAGCTGAGGATGAAAGAATGATTCCCATGCATTTGTTTAGAGTAAGACAAAATCAAGCTAATGATTATGGTTCTTTCTTTGATATCTCTATACTACAAACTCCAGCTTTTTGTATTCTAAGTAGGAAATTATTGTCCGGTTTCTTTCCTGTGACATGTCATTAATTTAATTATGCTGCAGTGAATGCAATGGACCTACCTTTTTCCAATTCCTATTTGGAATCAGTTGGTGCACCAAGTTTCCTTAAAGGCTGCAACTTTGCTGCTGCTGGATCTACAATACTTCCTGCAACAGCTACATCAGTCTGCCCATTTTCCTTTGGGATACAGGTTGCTCAATTTTTTCACTTCAAACTTCGAGTCACTGAACTACTAGCCAAAGGTATGCCTATAAGGGTCCCCCTTAAGCCTTAGCATCCTCATCGAGTTGCATTTTCGGATAATTGTTGATTTGATTATTGAATATTTAAGTATCTGCATTCGCGGCCTTGGTCTTTGTACCTCGTTTAAATCTTTCCTTGTTGGAAATGGCATAAGCGGTCAGTTAAGCCTTAAATATTTTTCCGACATAATCTAGATCCAAAGCTATGAAAAGAATGTGTTTTTTCAGATTGTGTAGGTTGGAAAGTTACCAAACCTGCTAGATCACTGTACTATGTAGCATTTTTTCGAAACATTCTTTTATAAGAGGTCCATGAGGCAATCTCGAAAAGGTCTATCCTTATGAAGCAATATTAGAAGTTATAAACATGTTTTATCAGGTGCTGAAGACTATTGTTGAAAAAATAACATAGTCAGCTGTTATAGAGGATAGAAACTAGAAATGTATGGATTGCATGATTGCTAACCAGGATGGATGGTAAGATAGTTCATAAAGCAATGACCCTTAATGAATTACTCCATTAAGGGAGGAGCATGATTTTCTAGAATTTTTAGGCAGAATTCTTTTGAAGTGTTGACCTACGTGTATGATCACAAGTAAAAGAAATCAAAACCAATTTAAATCGGTATCAATAATGGTTGCTATACATAACGTTGCTAAAAATTAATTGAAGGTCATGATCACAATCCTCAAGTGGGCAAATCGCTTGGCAAGAGAGACTCGACCAACGTGTTACGCCGGTTGTGGGCTCCGAAAATTCGGCCCCGGCCTCCGCTCG
>NW_021458971.1:0-392 GCF_001605985.2 Dendrobium catenatum
ACTGATAAAAGTTTTGAAAATCTGTATGGTTAGTCTATACGAACTACATATACAAACTGAGTAAAATGCATGTTCCTCTGTACGAACCGTAAGTTCTTCTGGACGAACTGAATAATTTTTTTTGCTGGAGCCCATCATCCTAGGACGAAAATCAATTATCATCCGTATGATCAGTATACAAAGGAGATCGTCCCGGGACGAACGAAAAACATCGTCCAGATGATCGTAAATATCTTTTTAATCACAATTTGTTTAGTTTTGAAGAGAGAGAGAGAGAGGGGGGGAGAGAAAACGAAGGAAAGAGAAAGAAATTCACGTTTTGGACGTCTTCGATCCATTTTTCGTCCGTCGCCGTAGTTGGGAAAGTTGATCGACTCGAGGTAAGGCGCATT
>NW_021458972.1:0-638 GCF_001605985.2 Dendrobium catenatum
AAATAAATGAAAATTTTAAAAGATGATTACAAGAGTGTAGCTTGTAGAGCACCACCTAAGAACGGTGACCAGAGGTCACATTCTGATAAGAAATCCCCCGCCAAGCCTTCTCTGCTTGTTAAGGGAAAGGCTATCTTGATGAAGACAGTCCTGACTCTCCAATGATCCATTGGAGGCATCGGAGCCGACTAGAAGAAGAATATGAGGTCAATGAGGACTACAAGGAAGAGCGCTGTTGAAAAGGCCCTCCCCAAAATGAAGAACAAACATGGGTGCAAATGACATAAAAGGACTACATGGACGTGGAAGTGGTTCGAGTGGTCAACCATACCTCTGAGCAGCCTAGCCAATGAATACAAACTCGCCAGAAAGCAGCTGCAAATCCCCAAAATGAAGAACAAACATGGGTTATGCAAGAGCAAACAATTCTTGCGAATATGACACCTCCCTAAGTACAAGATGCGGAGGAGGAAGAGGCTAGCGAAACTGTAAGAAGATTGCAGCAAGAAATGCAATCTCTCAAATGGGGAAAAGACCAGGAGATTGCCTAATTAAATGTTTGTCTTGATGAGATGAACTTTATAATAATAGAACTACTTGAGAAACTTGGTCTAGCGGCTACGCTTGGTAGAACACAG
>NW_021458973.1:0-313 GCF_001605985.2 Dendrobium catenatum
AACTTGATTCAACCTATAGCTCTGTATATATCAGATTCATACATAATATCTCATCCTACTTCATGATCTAAATCCGATTATGCTTCCATTTGATTTTAGTTAGGCTCTGATACCAATTTCTGTCACACCCCAGTTTGGCTCACCCTCTAACACCAACTAGAGTATAACAGAGAAGGACTTCAACATATAAGAAGCATGTAATATACCTAACTGATCATCAAACATAATTAAAACAAATATAGAGCTCTACTAAAACTTTCGAAATTTACTTACATAAAAAAAGGTTTATATAGCTATCCAAGATCTCCTCTAA
>NW_021458974.1:0-293 GCF_001605985.2 Dendrobium catenatum
TTTTCAAAATAAACTTTTCAAAACCTTCAATTAATTAACTTTGGGAAACTTAAATTTTACGATCATTATCATCGTTTGCAAATGATTAATAATAAGCAATATTCAAGAAAGATATGTCGTTCTATTATAATTCTAACTACGATATTAATGATCCTCTATCCCAATTACTATAGTTAAATATCATTATGATCCTTTAGGATCATATGTTATCTCTTTTTGAATTTGATTACAGTAATTGGGATGAATTTAAAACTTAGAAATTCGAACCCATTAGGGAACGATATGTTCGTCTT
>NW_021458975.1:0-238 GCF_001605985.2 Dendrobium catenatum
AAAATTATTTCGTACAGACGATCAAATTCATCCAAAATGTAACGGCTTTTCGTAATCAATACAACTTACGATGCATCCCTTTGTACAGACCTTTGACTTGACCGATCGTACATACGAACAAAAGTTCGTACAGACGATCTAAAAATAACTCGTTTAAATGTCTTTTGAAAACCGTCCCCTACACTGAAACGACATATGTTCGTCTGGACGAACCAAAATTTCGTACAGACGAAATCCA
>NW_021458976.1:0-327 GCF_001605985.2 Dendrobium catenatum
GGTTGTTCTTCTTTCTAGCATGCCCCTTCGTGTGCTGCTATAGGCGGCTGACTTCTGATCTTTTATCTCCCTCTGTCTTATTGGTTTGAGTGGGCGGTTCCCTTTCTTCACCTATATATTGGGGCTGCTTTGTTGCTTTTGGGAGCAGAATTTGGTGAGTGAAACACTAAGACCTTAGGGTTTCTTCTTTGATAGCTTGCGAGTTATGTACCCCCTTTTTCTTATCTTATCTATAATTTCGTCTCGGGTTTCTTATATATTTCTTCTCTCCGCAAGTTTTCACCCCCATTTGTATCTAGGGGTGACAATTTCGGGTCATGGATCGGG
>NW_021458977.1:0-2013 GCF_001605985.2 Dendrobium catenatum
GCAGGAACAGAAGGAGCAGGAGGTTGATTTCTACAAAGCACGTGAAACAGGATCCTCGCCGACTACAAATGATCTCATTGGGCGCGGCAAGGATAAGGAGTTTGTTGTGCAGTGGTTGAGGAATTTATCAAATGAGCCTCGGACAACTGATTTGTACGGAAACATTTCTCTTCTATCTATAGTGGGACATGGTGGTATGGGGAAGACAACTCTATTGCAACATGTCTATGAAGATGAAATTACAAAGGAATTTGATCTGAAAATGTGGGTTTGCGTTTCCAACAACTTTGATGTGAAAAAAGTCATTGCAGATATGTTATCAACTCTTAAGAAGAAGAGGCCTCGTTTGGACGAATCACTTGATGCACTTCAACTTAGTCTTAGGACTGAAATTATGTCCAAGAAGTTCTTACTTATTCTGGATGACATTTGGCAGCAGGAGGAGGAGAACCGGGATATCAGCAAATGGGAGAAGGTGCTCGCCCCTCTGGCTTATGGGAAAATTGGTGGTGGGATTTTGGTAACAACTCGAATGGACTCTGTTGCAACTATGATAGCAAAGGTGATTAAAACGAAGAAGGAAACAATCAAATTAAAGGGCTTGGAGGAAGATCAGTGTTTGCAGCTCCTCAACTCTCATGCATTTGCTGGTGTAGAGAACCCCCCTGGTGCTCATAAAAAATTAAAAGCCATTGCTGGAGAGATTGTTAAAAAGATTTCAGGATCTCCATTGGCCGCAAAGGTCATCGGTGGTGTTTTGAATTCTAGTTTGGATGAAAGACATTGGACAAAAGTTTTAAGTAGTGATTTTATAAGTCCAAAATCAGGTCAAGATGACATCTTGACCATTTTAAGACTGAGCTATACGTTCCTCCCAAAACATCTACAAAATTGTTTCACATTTTGTTCTATATTTCGACAAGATCATGAGTTTTATAAAGATGATTTAGTCCAAATGTGGATTGCATTGGGTTTCATTCAGCAACCTCATGATCAAGAATGGACTATAGAGGATATTGGAGGAAGCTATTTTGATGATTTGGTTAAAAAATCTTTCTTTGATAAGTTTGATTCAGAGTTTGGAGGATGCTACTACAAGATGCATGATTTAATACATGCATTGGCACAATCAATTTCCATGCATGAATGTTTAAGAGTTGAGGATGGTACAAAGTTGCCTTCTATAATTCCTAAGACACTTCGACATTTGTCTATTGAAACTACAAATCTAGACATCATAAAAAAGATTGGGCAGGTTAAATATTTGCATTCTATTTTCTTGATCCAAAAAGCTTCTAATCAGGATATTTCCAGCGCACTTGTTGAAATTTTAAAAGCATCGAGAAGCCTACGCTTATTAGAAATATCTGCTCTATCCTTGGAAATGATACCTGAGGAGATTGGGAATTTGATACATCTTAGATATTTGTGCATTTTAGATGGGAAGTTTACTATGCTGCCAAGATCTCTAAGTACTCTCTATCACCTGCAATACTTAACCTGTAGCGGATTGAGAGAAAGCCAACCTAAAGTTGATTCTTTACCTCGTGACATAAATAACCTTTCTAACTTGTGTTACTTGAGGTTGCCCCAGAATTATATTTCATTGATATGTGGGATTGGGAAGCTAAAGTTTCTTCAAGAATTGAATATTGATCTTAGAGATGTGATTGGTTATGGAATTGGAGAGCTGGAGAATATGAATGATCTTTGCAAATTAAGTATCAATTGCCTTGAAAATATTAAGAATGTGGAGGAGGCTTGTAGTGCCAAATTACGTGCCAAGACGAGGCTCACAGATCTAACATTATGTTGGAGTAACACTGATTCGAGGAACATCGATTTAGATGAGAACATGCTCGACAACCTTCAACCACCAACATGTCTAAGGAATCTGAGCATAGACAGCTACATGGGTGTAAGGTCTGCAATATGGATGAACGTGCTCAACAATCTAGAGAAAATCGAATTGTCATATTGCTTGGAGTGTGAATCTCTTCCACCTTTTGGGCA
>NW_021458978.1:0-243 GCF_001605985.2 Dendrobium catenatum
CTGGAATTGTTCGTAGGAGACCCATTGTTGCCTACATCATGCCCACCTGTCATCAATCTCAGGTGGGTTTTGTCGGGTTGCATTTGTTTGTAGGAAGGTGGATTCTCCACCATTAGCCTCCCGTATCGCCATCTCAATCAACAGGCGATCGTAGGGATCGTCGTAGGAGATATTTGTACTTGTGCCCACAGTGGTTCGATGGTGCTTACGATATGCCCACTGTTGTTATCCACAAGTGACTCA
>NW_021458979.1:0-213 GCF_001605985.2 Dendrobium catenatum
TTTCTCCACTTTTTCCTACAAGGTACCAAAGCCTTAGAGCTTTTCTTTTTCTTGGTGTGACAAGTGGCCTTCAATGTCATAGGCTTTCCGAACCTCTGCTAATGAGATTTGGGACACTTATCATATCTACTCAAAGGCTCATTATATAGCGCAAGTAAATAAAATCAAGGCAAAGATGAGTGGAACCTAATAAGAATAAATAACAATAGCTGA
>NW_021458980.1:0-203 GCF_001605985.2 Dendrobium catenatum
CCCTCTCTCTCTCTTACTCTCTTTCTTGCTCTCTCTCTATCTATATCTCTCTCTCTCCCTCTCTCTCTCCCAGCTCTCTCTCCCTTACTCTCTCTTTCTCTCTCTTGTTCTTTCTCTAGCTTGCTCTTTCTCTATCTTGCTCTCACATGCTCTCTCTCTCTCAATCTCTCTCTATACATATATATATATCTCTCTCTCTTGCT
>NW_021458981.1:0-285 GCF_001605985.2 Dendrobium catenatum
GTCGTAGGGGAATGAAGTGGGCATACTTGCTCAGCCTGTCCACCACTACCAAGATCACAGTGAACCCCTCTGAGCGTGGCAGCCCATCTATGAAATCCATAGAGATCTCCTCCCAAACTCTACCAGGCAAAGCTAATGGCTGTAGTAATCCTCCTGGTGACATCGCTAGATACTTATTCCTTTGACAGACCTCACATCTGGCTACCATCTCTTCCACATCTTTATGCATCCCCTTCCAGTATAATTCCCCAGCTAGTCTTCTGTATGTCTTATGTATGCCTGAAT
>NW_021458982.1:0-439 GCF_001605985.2 Dendrobium catenatum
GGTACTCTGCCGACACTAAGAGAGTGTGAAAGGATGAAAATATTCTGTCGACACTAGGAGTGTGTGAAAGGATGTCATTACTCTATCATCACCAAGATGGTGAGAAAGGATGATGATTCTCTGCCACACTGGGGTTTTGTGGAACAAAGGTTATTGTAAGGGCTTCTCCACCTTATTGTGGGAGCAAAAAAGGAGTCTCTTTAGTATAGTGCAATACTTGAAGAGGGAGTCTTTAGGGAGTGGATGTAGGTCTTGTTGGACCGAATCATTATAAATTTTTGTGTTTTTTTTTTCTTTACTTTTTATTGTTTTTATTTTCTGCAAGTTAATTTTGTGGTTAAAAAATTTATTTTGAAAAATAATTTATTATGCTTAAAAATTATAAAATTGGATTTTTTTTCAAGAGAATTTTAAATTACCAATTCACCCCCACCCCCCC
>NW_021458983.1:0-581 GCF_001605985.2 Dendrobium catenatum
TGTATGTTATAAAGATCTATATTATAAATGTTTTGAGTATTTATTTGAAATTTTTCATAAGGTAATTTTGAAAATATAGTGATTTTTATCTTTCTAGAAATTTATTTTGACCTCTGAAAATAATAATATAGTACAATAAAAGTCTTAAAATATTATTTTATATAATCCCCAATAATTTGGTAATTTTTTGAAAATATAAATTTTTGCTTAATAGGATTCTTTGTTGTATATCATTATAACATTTTGACATCTTTTTAATTAAACTTAATTATGCATTATTTACTGCAATACATTCAAAATAGATGTGGATATTTGCTTGAGTAATAGTTGGTTGCTATTATTGTTATACTATTGTGATAATATTGTGCGAGTGTGAAATAAAAAAAGTAAAGACTAGTTGACCCATTGGTTATAAACTGATTGACATGTACGTGATGGTGGGCTAACAGGCTTTCATTTAAATATTATTATTTAGTGTTATCTTCTACTAATTCATGTGATATACTAATTGGGAGTTATAAGTAGATTATTATTGTGCTAACATGTAAAAAGTGATGACTATATTTACTAAGCCAACGATT
>NW_021458984.1:0-218 GCF_001605985.2 Dendrobium catenatum
TTACTTCTATATGTACTAGAAAAATATGTTAAAAAAATGATTGTGACCTCAAAAGGAAAGACAGACCCCCTTCCAGCACTTGGGCTGGAAGACCTCGTTCTCCCTTATTTTGATGATTAATCAATAAAAAAATGATGATTTGCAATTATGATGACTCTCTCGCTCCTTTTAGTTCTACTATCTTTGTAGTGATGACTCATGAAAGAGTATGATCTCTC
>NW_021458985.1:0-276 GCF_001605985.2 Dendrobium catenatum
TCATAACCTTTTGTTTTACGGCCTTCCTATTTTGCAAGAGAAGATGATTAAGGCTCTCATCATCCATTTTTGCAGAAAGATCGTGCTTCCATTCTCTTACTACATCTTTCTTTTTTGGATACTTATCTATAGCATCAGTAGTATGTTATTAGGTTCTATTATCATTTTGATTAGTGGAGACTTTCGGCTCCTACGTTTTTTTTTTTACTTTTTATTGTAGCTCATTCGAGCATCCGTGAGCTGATCAACTCCCTTAAAGACTTTGTAATCCTTTTT
>NW_021458986.1:0-212 GCF_001605985.2 Dendrobium catenatum
CACGCAATACCAAAGCAATCAATTTATCAGTCTATCCAAATTAAAAGAAAGGAAAAGAAACCCAATAAACTTTATTGACTGCTTAAGGCATATAGAGAGTTTGAAAGAGACTGTAAGATGCAAATGAAAAAGTAATTATGAGTGCTAGAGAGCATACAAAAGTTCATAAATTGCATAATATAGTCAATAAGGTTCAGCATTACACATGAATC
>NW_021458987.1:0-210 GCF_001605985.2 Dendrobium catenatum
TTTTTTAATTTATAATTTTGTATAGTACCCAGAGTTTTTAAAAAAGTAATGGTGGATAAGGCCAACCAACATTAAATTAGAATTCTAATCATATCATATATATATGTATAATTAAATGCAACTGCTTATGGTCTTAATATCCTCTTAGAAAGAGGGCATTACATTTTTATAGAACTCCAAATATATATATATATAAGAATTTTAATTTAC
>NW_021458988.1:0-364 GCF_001605985.2 Dendrobium catenatum
TTCACATTGGTCATAGCCTTCTCTCCTTCTAGGAGTAAAACCATCTTGAAAACTCAACACTTATCTAATCTACTTATGATCAATTGACTTGTTTTTTGTAGAATATTGAATGTTCCCCTTTCAAACAACTTTTCTCCATTCATAATGATGAATGCTGGTGACAGATGATTGTGATTAAGGTTTATGGTTATTAAGGAGCTATTGTTAGTGAACGAGCGTTCTTCCTTTTACATTGTGCTTTCCATGGTAAGCATTTTTGGGTTGTTAGAGTTTCTCTACCTACACATAGTATGAAGAAGATTTGTTAGACTTATCATATTAAGCTCTTGAGTTGAAGAATCATAGTCAGTTTTTTTTTTTTTTT
>NW_021458989.1:0-538 GCF_001605985.2 Dendrobium catenatum
CTTTCCTTCCGGCCTTTTAGGCTATTTCGTACCTTATTAAATTCCCTTCTTCCTGTCGGGTTTCTGAGTTTGCTCAGCTCTCTCACCCTGAGACCGTCGAGCAGACCCCGGCACCTTCTTACCTTTCGTAGATACTTGATACCTAAGGGTGGATTAGTTGTTGATAGTAGCTCAGACGAGGAAGGAGACTTCCAACGTCAGACTACTAGCAAGCAATTTATTCCCCATCAGATGTGTGGATTTAGAGTCAAGGATTCCTATAAAAAATCTTCTGAAACTCCATCCACTAATGTTTGTTATCTGCTACAGGCTAGCAAATCTTCCTATCTCCTATAAATAGTCCTTTGTATTCGTATTCCTTGAAAGGATCCTTTTTACTTTTTGGGCAGTCTGTGTGGCCACGACGATTTGTCCTCTACCACATGATGTTCGCCTCGAAGAGTATAAGGCTATCCTTAAAGAGGATACACTAAGATGTCGTAGGGATACTTGTCCTTATAATTGTGCATGCCAATCATGTTAGTGCTAGCACATAAAG
>NW_021458990.1:0-218 GCF_001605985.2 Dendrobium catenatum
TAAAAACTACCTTATCCATCCAAATGCTATATTCATTCATCCCGTCATTTGAAAAACATTTCATCGCAGACAATCGTGATGATCGTACAGACAAAGTGACAATTAAAAACTGAAAATTGCATGCATACTGTTCAAAATCCGACATATACACTACATAAATCATCCCGTATGAAAAAATTTTGTCCCGGATGATGGACACTCAAAAATTTTAAATCATG
>NW_021458991.1:0-229 GCF_001605985.2 Dendrobium catenatum
TTTAATTTTTTTAAAAATTTATTATCTATAACACTTCACAAAAACCATGTGTAACAAATTAAAATTTGACTTTAGCAATATTTCAAGCAACAACACTTTTTGCTTCTCCAAGCAGCAATCAGGTTAACTCCTAAAAAGGAAAAATATTCGGAGGTAAATATTCTATAATTGATGCCTTCATGACAAGGAAAGCTTCAGCTTTCCAAGGTTTTGTGATGGCTCAATTAGA
>NW_021458992.1:0-1485 GCF_001605985.2 Dendrobium catenatum
TCCAAAATCCTTAATAATTGTTTAATTATTTTCTTACCTAAAATTTTCTCCCCTTATCAAGTGGGGTTTGTTAAAGGGAGGAGCATTGCTAAGAATATTCTTCTGGCATAGGAATTTATGGTGATAGGAGTTAACATGAATTTAAAACATGATATTGCTAATTCTTATTATAATATTGATTGGGAATTCCATTAAAATATTATGTATTTATTTTGTTTTGACATGAATTTTAATAATCGTGTTAAAAATTACATTGATGATTCTCACTTTTCCATTAATTTTAATGGTAAAAGGAATGGTTTTTTTAAATCATCTCATGGTCTTTGATAGGGTGATCCTATATCCCCTACTCTTTTTATTATTGATGTCAATTATTTATCAAGATGCCTTGCTCATCTCTTTGAAATTTCTCCTACCCTCTTTTTCAGAACTTTGGGGGTTTTCCTATTTCCCATCTTTATTTTGCTGATAATTTTATTGTTTTTTCTAATGCTTATGTTAATAAGATTAATAAACTTATGAACTTCTTTAATCATTCTGAAATGGTTTGCGGTCTTTTTCTAAATAAACATAATAGCTACTTTATTCCTTCTAAGAAAGTGCCAAATGATCATATTTTGGCCATTAAGATTGCTACTCATTTTATGCATGGTAATTTTCCTATTAAATACTTTAGGGTGCATCTTTTAAAAGGTAATAAGAAAGCCTTTTTTTTATGATTTAATTACTAATGTGCACAAAAAAAATTTTTTTGACATTCTAATTTGCTGAGCTTTGGGGGTGGTCGTAGCCTTATCCGCAATGTTCTGTGTTGTTTGCCGATTTATATTTTTCAAACTCTTCTTCCGTCTCAGGCTGTTTGAAACAAGATTACTGCTCATTACTAGGTTAAATTAATTTATATTAAGAATTTTATGAACTTTATTTCTATTGCTTCTACTGTAGGTATTAATCTTGAGGAGGATCGTCTTCCTAAAAATCCTAGGCTTATTTTTTGGACCAAACCCACTTTCAAATCTTATAAACTTAACGTGGATGGTGCTAGTTTTGGGCCCTCTTCATGTTGTGGTGGGGTTATTAGAGATGGTGCTGGTAGCTTCATTATGGATTTTGCTAGTCCTTTGCTGAATTGTGATGTTAACAATGCTGTGACTCTAGCTTTTCTCTATGGCTTAAGGCTTTGCATCTCCTTAGATTTAACTAACATTATTATTGAATTAGATTCTAAGTTTTGTTTTAAATTATTAAATGTTATTGAGGATTTGGTGTGCAAGTTGTCTCGATTTTATCTTGTGAGGGATGTTAAGAATTTGTTGATTTTATAATCTTTTCTATTTACCATATTTCTATAGTTGCTAATATGTTTGCTAATTAGCTTGCCAAATGGGGGAAAGATCTAAATTGTATGTCTGGTGTTATTGCTTCTAATTTACCTGCACCTCTACGGTGTCTCTTAAAATTAGATAAGATTGGTATGCCTTATGT
>NW_021458993.1:0-363 GCF_001605985.2 Dendrobium catenatum
CATACTAAATAAACTTATCCAACATCCAAAAACATAAAGAAAAATAAAATAAAATAAAAGACATAAAATGATAAAACATGATTTCATTAATTCTCTCATAGTGAAAGAATCACATTTTCTAATGAGAATGCTTCAGTCATCCGCTGGTAGATATTAGGATGACAAAGCTGCAACTCATCTTCAACTCTCAGTCAGGGGGATGTTTGATGCATGCAAACTTCATTTCAATTTTATTTTTCATTTGAACTTTATTGTAATTTGAATTATATATATATTTTTAATGTTTTTATCTACCCTATGATGGAAGGCAACCAATGATTGTCTGCAGGTTGTGCTCTTGGACATGCTATTCCTTTGGTGTGC
>NW_021458994.1:0-204 GCF_001605985.2 Dendrobium catenatum
CACTATCACAATTTCTGATATTATTTTGTGCAGGTGCTTGCTCAGCCCTCTAATAAAATGAGGGATAATTTAAATCATTAATAATAACTGCTATAGGTGTTCCAGAAGCTACATTAGCCCTCAATAATTAAGAGCATGGTCAAGAATGGCTGTGATGTGCATTTTATTTTCTATATAACTGCTTGAGATATTATAACTACGTGG
>NW_021458995.1:0-243 GCF_001605985.2 Dendrobium catenatum
AATGCACGGGCATTTTTACTAGTATATATATATATATCAAGACCAATTTTTTTTCTACACTCAACAAGGTTTGATTCTTAGAGAGAGGATACATAACGAGCATATACGTGAAAATGTTGAAGTACCGATAAGATTAGAGAGAGTTATCTTAGATGGTTTGAAATGACGGCCTTCCAATGACCAGATTAGGAGAGTGCATGTATTAAATTTGACCTATGTTAAAAAAGGTAGAGGTACACCTAA
>NW_021458996.1:0-217 GCF_001605985.2 Dendrobium catenatum
TTCCTGTTATAGTAGAGGATGGTGGCAGAAGAGCATCAACAGTGATTTTTCAAGTTGTTGGGTTATAACTTTGAGATCCAGTAGAAGCCTGGGCTGAAAAATAAAGTTACAAATGCTCTATCCAGACTGTCACGACCCGACCTGACCCGGGACGGATCCCGCTCGCACCGGGCCGCGACCGAACCTTTTATCCAGGATCTGGCTTTGGAATTTGCTT
>NW_021458997.1:0-313 GCF_001605985.2 Dendrobium catenatum
ATAGTCCACTTCCATCCAAAAAATTTTCATTGGTAGTAAGATTTGACAATGAAAATATTTCATTAATAATTGAATGACAAAGAATAATTTTCTTTGAGAAAATATGTCACACTATAGGATATTGCATAACTTAATTTTGATAAACCAAACCTAATTATATATTAAACAATTCATCATGTTTTTTCTCTTAATTATTTTAAAATAACATGAGTTACTTAGCATCAATCAAATCATTCAAAATATAAACTTATTAATTAGTCTTTTATTAAACAATTTATAAAACTATTATTGGAGGACGAGTTGCACATAAATG
>NW_021458998.1:0-487 GCF_001605985.2 Dendrobium catenatum
ATTGTTGAGTTAGAAATCCTTCTTATTTAAAGAAAACGATACGTTTGTCCTGGACAAAAAATGTTCGTCCTGTATGAAAATTATCATTCATCTGGATGAAACAATTTTGTACAGACGATTAAATTCGTCTAAAATGTAACGACTTTTCATAATCGACATAATTTATGATACATCCTTTCATACAGACTTTTTGACTTGACCGATCGTACAGACGAAAAAATTTTGTACAGATGATCAAAAGTTAATTCTTTTTGATGTCAGTTGAAAACCGTTCCCCGCTATGAATCGACATCTGTTCGTCTGGACAAACCAAAAGTTCGTACAGACAAAGTTCACAATTAAAACTGCCTTATCCATTCAACTGCTGCATTCAATCGTCCCGACGTTTGAGAAAAAAAATTTCGTCCTGGACGATTATTTAGATATTACAGACGAACTACAATAAAAACTGCTCTCAAGATGTTTCATATCACGTAAATTGAATTTT
>NW_021458999.1:0-2916 GCF_001605985.2 Dendrobium catenatum
TATCCAGAGTCTTTCCAACGGTCTAATTGTTTACGTATGCAATTTTTCGCTGATTAGACAAAGTGGTACATGCCATTGTCTTATTGGTGCGTTTTATTTAAGTGAACTTATGCCTGTCTATCATTCCTATTTTAATTAGATTAATTATGTTTTAAAAGGGCTTGTTTGACTTCGCCCTAGCTATTATCTTATATATAATAGGGAGGGTTGTTTTGGCAATGTTTCATAAATGGTTATGTGAGTTATTTGAGAGATAACCTCGGGTTTGTTGGAAAAGCTGCCGAGCTGGTCCATCACCTTCTTCTTCTCTGCTTCTAGGAAGGCTTTGCGAGCTTCTCCACCCTTCGTCTGGCTTCTAACTTCTTTCGTCCTCTCGCAAATGCGGCACCTCACCTGTATCCTTTTCTAATGGATGAAAAGCTTCTTTAAGGTGTCTGGTTGAGCATTGCTATAGTTTCAAGTTTAATAGTCTTTAGTATATTAAAGTGAAGTTATTTGTGGTTTATTTGTATCCTTTTGAGCATTTTGTGTCTTTATTTTAATTTGGAAGTCATATCTTTTGGTGATAAAAAATTTGGGTCCCTTCCCAAATTTTTGATTGCATCAATTATTGTAACACTTCACTTTGCCATCGCCTTGGGCATAAGACTTGATTTGCTGCTATGAGGTCACATTGGAGTTCATCGAATTACACATCTGTCTGAGTGCAAGCATTCTGCATTATTGTAAGCTTTTTGGGGCTATCATAAGCCCAAGTATGTTGATGTCTTGCAAGGGGCGCTTCTTTGAGATTGTTGTCCATTTTACCAACCAATTACACCTCCCTGCTATGGATGCCATCTTCAACTCTTCATTAGAAAATTTTATCGGGCTAGGTAAGTGGATACAATATAAAAAATTAGATTTATATTATTTCAGTATATTTTAATATTTACTTCAGTTTTATTAGGATTTATAGATTTATTAGGTTCATTTTGAATTTAATTTGGATAAACTATTCTTTTGAATAATCTTAATATCGAATGTGTTGGATTAGATTTAATTTTGTTATTATTAAATTTATTTCAGCATATTTGGTTTTATTTTTTTAATCCTATTTTTCTAAATGGGGATTTATGACTTACATTTGGACCATGGATTGATTGATTTGATAAATGAATTATTGAGGCCGATAACTAGTGTTTCCTCTTGTTCATAGTTGTGCATGTGGATTGCTTCAAGATATATATATATGCATAGTGTTCCTTTATTCTTTTCTTCTTCTTTCTTCATGTGACAATTGAGCGGTGGACCTTAGCTGATGAAGAAGGCAGATGAGAGATGCTGCCAAAGTTGATGAAATTTCAAGCAAATTGGTAGGGTACCTTATAGTCTTATTCACCAAATCTATCAACCTGTTTATCAATCATCCAACCTTAGATTTCTCTTCTCTCACTATATAATGTTATTCTTAGGTTCTTAGTACGTATATATTATATATAATATATATCTTATAGTTAGAGCCTAACGTGAGTGAGAGTGGCACGGACGATGACTTGTAATTGGATGATTGATAAACAGGTTGATTGTTATAAAATTAAATTTACTAAATCTAATCCTAAATAATTTAAATTCAAACCTACGATTATCCAAAATGTTCATTCACACTTATTTAATTTAAATAAGCTTAATAAATTCGTAATCCTTCTAAATTGAAATAAATCCTAATACTTCTAAGGTGTATGGGTATATATATGTTTTGCATCAATGGATGGATGTGTTCCTTGTTGATTTTTTTAGGTTTGGATATATGGAAAAGTTTGGATATCAATTTATTTCCATCAATTTTGTGGTGGACAGAAATCTGTTTATCACATACATATGCATAAACAGGTATTGATCAAGTCATATAAGGGGCATTCAGAAAATATATTGTTCATGTTCAAGGATAGATGAAAGTGAATTACTGCAGGGCTTGATAATGCACTAAAGGTTTTTGTTCATTTTTTGTACTGCAAAATGCTCGTTGCTAGAAATGGGGAATCTTGTTTTTTTGTTTTTAAATCATAAAATTATAACCAAACAAAGCAACGAATACACGACTATTTCAAGGAATTTCCATATTAAAGTGAGAAAGAAAACCACAGTTCAATACAATGTGATGACAAAATAGAAGTTATCTATGTAATAGGTGAAGATATATCATCATATGCTCTCAATTGAGGCACCTTGCAGTCTTGTAAATATTGGAAAATGATAAATTTTTTTTCTTATTTCTACTTCTTCATGAGAACAGGAGATGAAATCTTATAACTGCCTGAGTTTCGATAGATGGTAAATTAATGTCGACTAAGAGAGCAATTTAGAATCTATGATAATTGACATTCTCATCTGTAAGAGTCGGAAGATGGGCTAGCTTGGCTGGAGGATTTGAAAGATTGTATTTACGAAAGAAATTGTCATCAATGCTAGGCACAACATTTGGAGGGTTTAAAGGCTCTCTTTTCCTTGATCCATCAAGAATTTATTTCAACTTTTATATGCAAGTATAAAGTAAAGAGGTTGGAGCGGCAACCTCTCTGAGTGTTGATAGATTTTAGTTTATGCTCTTTATGAACTTGATTGCATGAATTAATTACATATGATTTCCATAATTTTGGTTGGGCTTCAAAGCAATCAAAATATTTGTGCTCAAAAATTTCTTTAAGATGTGCAACACAATGGAATGCTTTAAGTGTTTGATATTTTGAAGCAGGGTAAGGGTTTCTACTAATAGGTCCTGCCTATATGTTTGTTGGCTCTAGAAGATGTTTATTTGTGGCATAGATGTCAATGGCGCAAAATAACGCGCGTCATGGCGCACGGCGCGGCGCACCTACGACGCCATGTGTATGGCGTGGTGCAAATATTCAAAATGGCGCGCGCTATTTGCGCCAC
>NW_021459000.1:0-221 GCF_001605985.2 Dendrobium catenatum
ATAGAATTTAAGAAGAGATATAACATAGAAACTAAAGAGAATTAATCAACACATGAGTATATTTAGACATTTAAGATAGAGAAAATCATTGTAAAAAAGATGATATAAAAATTTTATATTTCATATTTCAATATGTAATATAAATGTACATAAGATCAATTTAAATTAAGAGATTAAAAAATTTAGGAAAGAAATAACTACCACATGTGGCGCTTTGCGCA
>NW_021459001.1:0-445 GCF_001605985.2 Dendrobium catenatum
CAATTACATCGGCCTCTACATGCAGCGGGACATTTTTAAATCCTGAATATTTCTTCAATAATCCTGATATTGCCAAGGATAAGAAAATAGCTGATGGTCTTTACCAATGTATTGGAAGATTATCTCAAGATGTAGCTGAATAAGATAAAATCAGTAATGAATTAAGTTTATACATTATGGATGAATGACTTTTTGGTATTCCTCCAGCTGTAAGACAAAGAACTACCCGATCTCAATGTATTATTATTTACAAAAAATTAAGACTGATTTGTTATATAATATTGAAAAAAAATTCATTTCTTTCAGCTGATTGGTGGTTGTCATATGGACAAGGAGCACCCAATTTACAAAGCTTTGATATCAAAGTCTTAAGTCTAACATGCAGTTCATCTGGATGCGAACGCAATTGGAGTATTTTTGAACATTTAAGTATTTTACAACGTAT
>NW_021459002.1:0-3857 GCF_001605985.2 Dendrobium catenatum
CTTGCTCAAGCTCGAGCTCGAGCTCGAGCCCCTCGTTGAGCTCCAAAGGCGATCCGGTTCGCCTTCCAACACGCCTGGCACAATCTTCCAAAAAAAATAATTCTCCATTTTAATTTGCTAAAATTGCACAGAGAGAGAGAGAGAGAGAGAGAGAGAGAGAGAGGGAGGGAGAGAGAGAGAGGAGTTTGAGATTTCAGGTGATTTTTCAAGATTTCAAGTGGGATTTTTAAATTTCAACCAGCAAAAATTTAAGTTATCTCTATGGCCTCATTGTTAATTTTTTTAAATATTTAAATTAAATAATTTTGAGCCGGCTCGCGAGCCGAGCCTTGTCAAGTTCGAACTCGAGCTCGTTTAATGAACGAGTTCGACTCATAAGCCCATAAACAAGTCGACTTGTGAGCCCATAAACAAGTCGACTTGTGAGCCGGCTCGGCTCACTTGCACTCCTATTGACACTCACCTCAAATGGAGAGGAAGAGACCCAATAAGAAACTCATCCATCTTACAATAACAAGTTGGCCAATCCAATCATCTGAGATTTCACTTATTAAAGTTGTTTGTCATAGCCACTCGAGCATGACACTTTCCCAAGGAACTTTTTGGAGCCAGTCGCCTGTGGGAGAGCTAAGTCCTCAAACTGGATAGAAAGTCAACACTTGGGCAAGTCACCCTAAACACTTAGCCAAAAGCTAGAATTCCACTTCAAGGAGATATAAATTAGTGCGTGTGCGTGCACGACGCACTCGCATGTATATACCTTCTTTCATGTATGAAGCTAAGTATACAACATTCTTTAAAGAAAAAGATATAGATGCACAATTTGCATCATCATATTCCTACGTTGAGCAGATCACCGATCACATCTTAGGACCATTTAAGAAAACTCTATTGGGGTCCAAATTTTTTAATTCAATATTTTGCTCGTAGAGTGACAAAAACAAACAAGCTGCTACTACACATAAGACACTTAGTATATAAAGACTTCCCCATCAGCAGAAGATGCTCACCCACCCGACAATACTCCAATAATCATATTATTCTTATTAAAAAATATTTGACATTTTAAAAAATATTTACATATTTATCATATAATTTTTATATATTTGATTTAAAAAACTGATGTTAATAATATTTTATGAGATTTGAAACTTAAAAAAAATAATAATTTGGAAGTGTTTTCAACGGTGCGGGAAGTAGGGAACATCTATGGGGAATGAGGAATAATAATGTAATCATGCGGTCCTGGACATCCCACGTGTGTCTGACGTTAGGAATCTGTGCTGCTACACAGAGGGAATCTGTCGGGAGATGAGCCTTTTACGGGTTTAGTTTCCGACGATGGCAGCGATTAAAACGGATCAATTAGTTGGGTGACGTGGCTGCTAAGGGTTCGTTTGATACAGCTTTTTTTAATATTTCATAAATCAGCTTTTTACTAATCTTTTCAATACAAAATTAAAAATTTTTAACTAAAAATTTGTTTTAACAAGCAATACAAAAGAAATTTCAAATAAAGTCTAACTTGCAGAGTTCAGATCTAGAATTGTGTTCGGATCCTAATGAAATATTCACAAATGATTTAAATATAGCTTTTTTAATATTATTGAGTATTTCTTACATATTTGTTGAGTATTTATCATGTATTTACTAAGTATTAAATTAATAAATACGCAATAAATAGTTAAAAAATATTTAGCAAAAATATTTAATAAATACTTAGAGTCCGGACGAAACTCTCTGTCCGAATTCCGCACGTAATAATTTCCCAACTTTGCTATGGCTTTGTAGCTGGATACCAATTAGAACTTTCCCATTCAGCCCCTATGATCCCTGCAATTAATAGGAAAAAAGAAAAAATTGACAGATTATATTTTATAATTTTTAAGTAATTTTAAGTTAAATAAAAATACATTATTTTATTTTAAAATAAATTCTAAAATAATAAGGTAATTTTATCCGAATAATATCACGATATTCTTATGCCCAAAGGAATACATATTATATAATAGATATCGAGCTGATATAGTATTGTTGCGTCCTGGAGTATTCGCGGCGGTAGAGAAATATAAAGTTTAGTGTCTTAGCATTGTACGAAAATCCGACACGCACACAAGTAAAAAAAGAGGGTGCTTCAATTATAGGGACACCAAGATTTTTATGTGGAAAACCCCTAAAAAGAGGGAAAAACCACGGGGCCAGCCCCGTTCGAATGAATCCACTAGTATAGCTGTTGATTACAAATGAGGCCCTTCCTTGGGAGAATGCCTTAACTTGATGTACATTTTATAGAGTATATTACATGATGTGAATACAAAGAGTCACCATTGACATGTTCATTTGGTCGGGAGGACCACAGTCTGGTGACGGAGGTCAGAAAGACTGTAGTTTGCAGACAACGTAAGTCATGAGGACCGTAGTCGGCTTACGACGGAGGTCGGAAAGACTGTAGTTTGCGGGTGACGTAAGTATGGAGGACCGAAGTCGGAGGGCGACAGAGGTTGGAAAGACTGTAGTCGGCGGGCGACGTAGGTCAGGAGGACCGTAGTCGGCGGGCCACGGAGGTCGAAAAGACTGTAGTCAGCGGGCGACATGAGTCTGGAGGACCGTAGTCAGCCGGCAGCGTAAGTAAGGAAGACCGTAGTCGGCGGGCGACAGAGGTCGGAAAGACTGTAGTCGGCAGGCGACGTAAGTCAGGAGGACCATTGTCGGCGGGCGATGGAGGTCAGAAAGACTGTAGTCGACGGGCGACATGAGTCCTGAGGACCATAGTTGGCGGACGACGTAAGGAAGACCATAGTTGGTGGGTGACAAAGGTCGCAAAGACTGTTGTCTGACGAAGAAGGTCAGAAGGATCGCGTTAGGTAGAAGTCCAACAATGGAAAGAAATTAATCTTTAGATATATGTCCAGCGTAAGTCTGATAACCGATAAAAGTCCGGTGTCGGGTAGAAGTCCGACGTCTATTGGTGGCCGAGGAGAACTCCGGCATCACTTGGGCGGAGTTTCGGCGGTGGTCGAGGAGGAGTCTCTTCCCTCCTATTCTTCTCTTCTTCTTCTCCTCATCTTTCTTGCTTGGGTCCCCTCTCATGAGAAATGAGGGGTCTATTTATAAATTTCCTGGAGTGACATAGCTTGTAAATATGTGTGAGATCAGGGGAAAATAGGGATTGGTCAAATGGACGGCTGATATTGAATCCCTTGATTGTGCACCGTATGTCAGACATTTGAAGGTCTTAGTGATGTCGAAATTTGTAGATCTTGGACTCGTTGAATTTGTCTCGTCGAGTCGTTCGATTCGACTATAAGCTCGTTAAATTCGGAGACTGTTTGGTAACTCAAATTGTGGTACAAACTTTTCAACAGCGCTTCGGGTCGTTGATTTGGACTCATTTGGGCTTGGATTGAGTCGAATTTGGTGTTGTTGGGTTCGTATTTCTGAGACGCTCAGTCTGACTGTAAGTTTGCTGAAATCAGAGTTTAGGTGATCCCGAATTTAATTTTTGAAGCTTCTAGCTTGATTTTGCCTCGAAATTCGTGCGTGATCAAGATAATTTTATAATGACGTATCAAGTATATAATTACACTAAAAATTTGAAATTTATTTTAAATTGAATTTATTATAATATAAATTTAGGATCCACATAGAGAGTATTATAAATAGAGTCAGTAAAATTTTGTTGAAATTAGGCTTCATTTTGGACCACTTTATTACTGCTTCTTAAAGTAGCTTTATAGTACAAAAATTAAAAAATTTGTACTAGAATGCTGCTTTTAGAAGCAATAAGAAAGTCATCCCAAATAAAATCTAAGTCAAAAAGTGGCCAGAAAATTATGAAATTTGACTAAACTTTAAAT
>NW_021459003.1:0-3030 GCF_001605985.2 Dendrobium catenatum
AAGAGAAGAAGAGTTGTTGATTTTTAATATTCTTTTATCTTATATATATATATATGATAGATATATAGATGGAATGTCTCTACTTATTAGGATATTTTTTTAATTTATAATAATTAATTAATACATATAAAAGGAATAGAAATTGAAAATAGAGCAATTTGGAATGGAGAGTTATAATTACTTAGTGTGGCAATTTAAATATAATTATATCACATATTGCATTCAAAACAGTTTCTAGAATGAGATTAGAGAGAGTGCGAAGAATGTTGTAAGTAGAATTCTTGTATTTTTGGCAAGGAGAGATTAAGCTCTCATTTGAGCCCGAAAGCCTAAATGTGGGGGGTTTATTTTTTAGACAGCATTTGCCTAAAAAACTTTTTACAAAAGAAACTTCGATTTTTAAAATATCTGTGAAGTTTCTAGTTAATTTCTAAAACAAAAGATTTTTAAAATTGGTATGGGTTAAAAGTTAAGTGAAAAATTCATTTTTAGTAGAATTATTTTCTCGAATTGACAGATAATGTTATTTAGCATAAAAAATGAATGAATTAGTGGTTTAATGATGAAGTTGATTAACAGTTTTATTTGATTTTAAGTACATGGTTGTTTTATGCTGATTTGTGGGTTTAATGTGAGTGGTTTTTTATGGTTTTATTTATTTTATATTTACGAATTTGTTTGGATTCATAAATAAATATAAAATGGAGAAGTTTTGTGGTATGTGAAAATCGAAAGAAATGCATAATTGGTTTTTTTTAGAATTTAAGATATTGGATTTTTATAATTTATTTTAATTCAAATTTTATTGAGATGGATGGGTTTTTAAAATGCAAAATGGTTTGTTTGGGTGCAATTAGTAGTGTCATTTTATGACTAATTATAGTTAATATAATATATTAATATTAATAAATTATATATTATGTTGTTGAGTTGGTGGTGGTTAGTGTGGTGTAGTGTTGTGTGGTGTGTGTGTGTGTGTGTGTGTTGTGTGTGTGTGTGGGGGTGGTGTGTGTTTTGTGTGGAAGTGTGGTGTGTGAAAGAAATATTTGTCTGCTTATGATATTAATATCTATTTTAACCTAATTATTATATACATACAATCAGAATGAAGTGCAAAAGTTTTGTTTATAATTTATATTTTTTTGATTTATGTCTTGAATTGTAATCAATGCCTCAATTACGATTAGAGAGGAATACATTGAATACTTGGATTTATTTTTCATGTTGGGATATTGCACTCAATATTCCTTTTAAAGTTTAAATGGTGCGAGTAATATTTCTAATTACAACCTATAATGTTTTTTTGTGTTTTAATACCGTATTTTATATGGAGGAAGCTTTTTTTGAGTAGTGATTTTAGAAATTTATGAAGTCTAGCCTAATGTTAATATAATATCCTTCATGAAAGTAGCTGACTAGAAGTTCGAAAGTTTAAATTTTTTTGAGATGAATGATTATGCTTTCAAAAACCTATATTGTAGTTGTTTCTGAGGCACATTGATAATTATTCTAAAACTTAAAGAGTGTTAAATTGGCATAGTTTTATGGGCTACTACTGATCTTTTTGGCCATATTATATTTCTTCTTCTTACATTATTAAAATTGTAAATTTTTATGTAAGAAAATACTCATTTTATTATTTTTTTAACAACACATTGGGTCATTGTAGAAACGCTCTCTATGAGTATAAGTTTAAGCCAGTAATGGCTAGGTGATGTATTATTTAATTCCGTTTTATTGCCGAATTGTTTGAGCAGCCAGTTATGATTTTTGAGCATTAGTTTTTTAATTGTTTTGAAACCTTTTTATTAGGATGAATTTTGTCATATTTAGAGTTTTTTCGTATATTTATTTCTCTTAAATCATAATGTATAATTTTTCTTAAAATAAAAATAATAACAAGATTGCCTATTATAGATGAATATTAGTTATTTAAAATAATATATATTAATGAGAAGAATTATAAACATGTTATACAATAAATAAATAAAATAATATCATATTATAGGAAAAAAGTAATAGATAATTGAATATATAATATTAAATTGTTAATCATTTAATAATGAAAAGGTGGAATATATATTAATTTAAATTAATTAAGGTTAATTTAAGATGAATTAATTTAAAATGTTTTTTGGACATTAATAAAAATAATTAATTTTTTAAAAAAACATTAAATATGTTATTAATTAATTTATTTAAGATGGATAAGTTGCAAAATTTAATTTTAAATTTTAATAATTCAAAATATTAGGAATTATTAAAAAATATATTACTCAAATTAATAAGTTCAATTAATCCTTATTAAAAAAATTTATTCAGATTGTTTCATTATATTAAAATTTAAATCAAATAGTTTGTTGGATTTTTGGTTGGTTTTTTATCCCTAGTAGAAAGTTGACAGAATGCATTATTGAATATCAAAGGTTCCCGTTTAATAATATTTTTTAAATAAGTTCATGGCTTTATCAGTATGGTTGAAATTCTTTTATGTGGGGCGAGTATTGTTTTGGATTAATTTTTTTAAAAAAATTAACAACATTTTCTTAGATTCTAGATGGAGATGTGGTTTATTATCTAGAAACCTAAGCACGCAAGGCTATTATCTTGAAGGATCATGAAATAAGCCTCATTGCTTTGATATAATAAAGAATGCTACCAATTACTTTAATTAATTATTAATATTTTTTAAATAATAAAATGTCTTCTACATTTTTCTTGATTCATTTTGGAGGGCATACATATATTTGATTTATAAAGCTATAGATATGGGGTTGAATGCCTCAAACCAATTTGTGGTAATTAAACTAACAAGTTTATCATTACAACTATCTCCTAAACCACTAATTAAAACATCATAATAAAATTTAAAGGAATCTATGCAATCATTCTATCCTTTATGTGAAAATAATATCATTATAATTATGAACAATAGTACTTTGTATTGAGTAGCTTCTTCACATTGATGAACCCTAAACTAACAGAGTTCTTTAAAATCTATAACTAAATAACTCAAACAAATAAACCCTC
>NW_021459004.1:0-292 GCF_001605985.2 Dendrobium catenatum
ATCTTGGAAGGCAAATCAAAGGAACGAGCTCTCACACATCTCCTCCCTAGAAAGTGGTTCTAGATGAAGCATTCAGTCTTCTCCCTCCAGGATCTCCACTTCTGGCTTTTCCCTTCCCTTAAACATGTTAGGGTTCTCATCTCTTCCATGGCCGCCAGTAGTTTCCTTTGCTTTCGATGTCATCAGTTTGGTTTTGGCTTCAAGAAATTTCTTCAACATGTTTTCCACCACGGCAAACTTTTCCTCTATTTTTTCATTGACGGATGCAATCTGACTTTGAAAATCAGTCATC
>NW_021459005.1:0-564 GCF_001605985.2 Dendrobium catenatum
TTAAGACTACAAAAATTTTTTAGTACAAATTTCTTAAAAGAAGTAGAGATAAAAACTATTATTCGAAACGGAGCCCTAATCATCAGCTTCTTGAGTTTTTATTCTTTCCTGTCACCATCGTTTTTAAGACTGTCGGACATAAATCTTACAATGTCGTTATTCAATAGCAACAACTTAACGTACGGGAAACGAAAATTTCCTTTCACATTTTATACATAATTCAGCTGCTACGGGATTCTAAGTGCTAACATGACGAAGACCTTTATGCTAAACTTATCTGCTCGTTATTCAGTGCCTATTTAATCACCATTTGATTGTATCTTATCGGAGGCCTAATACAAATTTGATTAAAACCCGCATGCACAATAATCAGCTCCGAGGTCCTTTCATGAGGACCCAATTTGTATATCGTTTCAGATCTTTCGTTTTTTAGCTCAGTGGATCTTTTTACACTCAGCTGCTTCAAACCAAATCTTCACTGATCAGTCTCATTTCCAATTACTGCACAACATACAATGCTCCACTCTCCATCTTTTAAGGTTTGATCTCTCTCTCTCTCTCTCT
>NW_021459006.1:0-336 GCF_001605985.2 Dendrobium catenatum
TGGATATACAAGGTGGAGCGTTACTTTGCTGTCAACGTGTTGACAGATGATGAGAAGCTGACAGCGGCAGGATTGTGTCTAGAAGGGAAAGCGTTGGCATGGTATCAGTGGAGAGACATGAGAGAGCCTATCAGGAACTGGCGAGAGTTCAAGGACTGTTTATTAGAGAGTTTCCGAGCCGATGGGGGAGGAGACTTCTATGAGCAGTTCTTTGCTCTGACTCAGGAGGGGACCGTGGCCGACTACCGGGACAGATTCGAGTACTTGGTCAGCCGTCTGGATCACATCTCTGAATCAGACCTAGAGGGGAATTTCATGAAAGGGCTCAAACCGGAG
>NW_021459007.1:0-278 GCF_001605985.2 Dendrobium catenatum
CGATTGGGAGTCATAAGGAGTTTATGCTAACAGGCTGTCGACGGGCGGCCGGGCAGCGGACGGGGACATAGTGACGACTCTTATTGAGCCAACAGATAAAACGACACAACGATACATCGATACCGAAAAATGCCTTAATAGCCAGTGATTGTACTTGTTCAGTAATACTATTGTATTGTATTGCATGTGTGCAGTATTGTCCTTGATCTCATTATGGATTTTACTGACATTGAATTGTATAGATTTCCTGATATGAATTGATCTATTGATTACTGATT
>NW_021459008.1:0-651 GCF_001605985.2 Dendrobium catenatum
ATATTTTAACTTTTCTGTTCATCGTACTGTACAAATTAATTTCGTACTGTACAATCTGATGTAACAGAAATAAAATAAAATAATTTATTTTTCCTGAAAAAATTATTTTTGAATATAACTAATCGTACTGTACGAACACCACATCGTGCTGTACGATCTGTTATAATTTGAAACCTCGTCGTCCATTAAATTAGGCAAAGATTTGAATTTAAAAGTTGTTCTAATCGTACTGTACGATAATGATCATACTATACGATGTTTAAAATATTGCCTAATTTAATCCGCTGAATGTTCAATCAAAATGGCTTAATTTTGATATTTTGGTCGAATTGTACGAACTGGATCGTACTATACGATCAACAGAGACAATTCTGTCCGTCCCATGCTTCGTCCTGAACGAACTGCACTTTTATTGAACTGTTCGTACAGGACATCATACAGTACGAACTTCAACTGAACTGTTCGTACAGTACTAACTGGATTGTACAGTACTAACAGGTCAACTTCTGCACATCGTACTGGATGATCTTGAGAACGTACAGTACGATATTTGATGGCTGAATTGAGTATTTTTAGGGTTTTTTTAGCCCTCTATTTAAGCACTCTCGTAAGAATTTGTAAGAGTCTTTGGCAGTCATTGTGTCTTCATTC
>NW_021459009.1:0-264 GCF_001605985.2 Dendrobium catenatum
AATAATCCGGTCTAATCGAACATAGTCGAATCTAATCCAGCTCGAGTCGAGTCAATTCGAGCTCGAATCGGGCTCGACGGGGTTCGAAAAAGGGCTCGAGCACATTCGAGCCAAAATCGAGGTCAACAAACTGACCCCCAACATATACGGAGAACAATGCGTGAACCGTATATGTTGGCATTGACCTTCCTAACTCTAGGAAGATACAACCTTAAGGTCAACCAAGAAAACTTACTAAGAAAATGCAATCAACTAATGAGAACC
>NW_021459010.1:0-297 GCF_001605985.2 Dendrobium catenatum
CTGAATCCTAAGATCCTTCTAGATTCTAGATCCTAGGATTCCTCCAGACAAATCTAGATCTTAGGACTCCTTAGATTTCAGACTTTAAGATTTATCCTAGACTCTAGGATTCTTCAAAGTCAATCTAAACTCTCGGATTCTCCTAGATCCAGACCTTAAGATATATTTAGGTCTTAGGATTCTTCAGGAGCCTAGATCATAGGACCTATCTAGAACCTATGACTCCTCTAAATCCTAGACCCTAGAATCCCTTTAGATTTTAGGATCAATCTAGACTTTAAACCAATCTTGACCTCA
>NW_021459011.1:0-1302 GCF_001605985.2 Dendrobium catenatum
AAACCGAGGTGGTCAACCGAATTTTGGAGACATATTTTAGGTGTTTTGCTTCTGAAATACTGCGGATGTGGGCGAAGTGGTTAGCATGGGTTGAGTATTGGTATAATACATCGTACCATTCTGCTTCTCATATGACATTTTTCAAAGTGATGTATGGAAGGGATCCCCCAGACCTAGTGCACTATGGGAGGGGAAGCACACCAGTTTCTTTAGTTGAGCAGTACTAGTTGGAAAGGGACAGTGTTGGGAAGAAACATCTGCTGAGGGCACAACAAATCATGAAAAAGCAGGCGTACTCATATAGGAGGGACATGCAGTTTGAAGTGGGAGAGAAGGTGTTCCTAAAACTATGTCCTTACAAGCAGAGGACAATTGCTAGGAGGAATGAGAAACTGGCACCGAGATACTTTGGCCCCTATGAGGTTGTGGACAGGATTAGAGCAATATCGTACCGACTGAGGTTACCACCATCCAGTGACATGGGTAATAAGAATATGGATAAAGTGATGAGGAACTTTGGTACCACCAGGGGAGGAGAGCTACTGTTAGAGTTTGCATGCTCGATTATCTAGTTTGGGTTCACAAACCAACTTTAACCAAACTCATTATAATTGTAATCTTTACTATGGGTGCGTTTGGGACGGCTGCAGCTGTCGGTAAAGTAGGTTGTAAAGTTGTTGTACATAAAGTTGCTTCTTAAAATTGCTTTATAGAAATTATTATATTTTGTTTGGATAGTATAACTATAGAGCTGCTGTGCTGCAGTTGTATGAGAACTAATTACCTTCGTACCCTTATATATATTTAGATGAAAATATAATTTTTTCAAATTTAATTTTTTTTTTAAAACCTGCCTCTTGACTATCACAAGCCCAAACCTTTCATATGAATCAATCAGTAATGGACTACTATACTCAGAAGTTGATAGAAAGATATCCATTTCCTGTTTGGAAGTGTTTTTCTAAAGCGTTTGTTTGATATAATTTTAAATGTTAATATTTTTTGCATTTACAGCAAATCCTGCGGTTTAAGAAAAAAACACTAGATAATTTTTTTAGTGTCACCGTTGGTAACATTTTACATGTCGCGGGCCACTGGATTATAGAATCTCAACTCTGAAGAGCGAAGGAAGCGCACTGCACCGCTCTCTCGTCCTTTCTGCTCCGTCAGCATTCGGCGGTTCAGAATCTTCAACAAGAGCCAGAAAGGCTCGCCGGCGTGGAATGATCGGCGTGCGTTGCATTTGTTTGATGGATAGTGGAAAAGCAGAGAGCAGCGCGGCGACGACGGTAGCGATATTTG
>NW_021459012.1:0-246 GCF_001605985.2 Dendrobium catenatum
AGGGCTCAGTAAAAAGGCCGATGCTCCCAGCATCCCAGAAGCCCCGCACAAACCATCCAAAAGGAGTCAACATCTCCCAAAATCCACCAATAAGACTTGTACCAATGATTGCCAACATCAAGGCTAAAGGGATATGAGCCCCAGCCACATCATTGCCCTATCAACTAGTGCACCACCAAATCGCAAAAACCAACCCGTAGAAATAGGGAAAAAATACATTATACAGAAAGGTTATCTTCTCCTTCG
>NW_021459013.1:0-409 GCF_001605985.2 Dendrobium catenatum
TCGGCCAAACCTCCATACCAAGCTCCACAAAATTCCCTCTCACCCGCCGACCACTTCCCCCATCCACCCGTGAATCTTCCCTCCCCCTTTCCTAATTTGGGTTGGCAAAATCGAGAGGGAAAATCCATGACAATTTGGATTTTCAAATTTCAAATTCGAAATCTTTCCTAATTGGTGTTCCTCCCATCAATTTCCCAATTAAGGCATTAATGGCCTCTTAATTTGAAATCAATTTTCAAATTAATTTCCCCTCATTTTCATTCAAATCCTGAAATTAATTTCAGGATTTGAATTAGTCTCTCTCCCTAGACCCGCCGACCCCCTCTTTGGGCTCCCTCCTTTACTCCCCCATTCATGACATTAATTTCTTTTATTTGAATTTTAAAATTCAAATCAATTCCTTCCTAAT
>NW_021459014.1:0-354 GCF_001605985.2 Dendrobium catenatum
CCTTTTGGATTCTCTTCTTGTCCTTCCTAAACTTAGATTTCTCCTCGCCCTTTTCCTTTTCTTTGCTCGAGTGATCTTGAAGTGTAGGGAAATCAGTTCTCACATGTCCTAGTTTCCTGCATTCATAACAAACAACATCAGAAGATCCTTTAACATGTATATGATCCTTACCTTTTTTCCAATTTTGATGATGCTTTTATTTCTTCCTTAGAAAGCTTTTGAATTGCCTTGTGATGAAGGCAACTTCATCGTTTTTAGACCCGGAAGATTCAGAATCTGATTTATGCGCCTTTAGTGCAACTGTTTTCTCCTTTTTCTTCTCACCTGCATCAAGATTCCTTTGATTCACCCCTT
>NW_021459015.1:0-1343 GCF_001605985.2 Dendrobium catenatum
TCTTCAAATTTTTTTATTAATGTTTAAACTTAAATCCTTGATTCCAGTTAAATAAGAGCTATCAAATTTTCATTCATTAGACTTGGAAGTATGGTTTTGAAGTGCTTAAGTGGTTAGCAAGCTATCCAATCCAAGTAGATGTAAGTCCATATTTGCATACACTTCATGAACTTCCTTTCAGGAGGATTATCCCTGTTATTCTAAAAAACTGTAAAATCAAACATAAATTTGATCATGATCTATATCAGTAAAATCCAAACATTAGTATTGGTTAGAGTATTTAAAGGTTATCCTAAAATCTCAAGCACTATCAATCTTTCTTCTGTTGATTTAGTAAAGAATCATTCAAATATTTAACATTTTCCTATTGATAGGTTTAAACTCAAAATCCTAAAGCTAAACATATTGTAAATATAAAGAAGTATAATCACCGCTTTAATCGAGAGTTTTCTCAATATTATCTTGAGATTTAAACTTGACTCTATAGGGAACTTAGAAAACATATTGTAAATCTAAAGAAGTATAATCACCGCTTTAATCGAGACTTTTTTTAATATTATCTTGAGATTTAAACTTGCCTCTATAGGGAACTTAGAACTTAGTTAAATAAAAAAAGAAAAACCTACTTTAGTCTTCTAGAGTGGGAAAAAATCCTTGAGCATAGATTAAAGTTTTATCCTTGAGTCATTTCATTTTCAAAATAATAGGTGGATATTATTTTATCTCATGGGATGAATGATATATTTTCTATACTAAGTTTGATTATAAAAATAAACTCTATTTATTTATTAAATCGATTATCAATCATTAGTCTGTTTCTCTATGATAGTATGTTGTTAGTTATATATATTTGATCATAGAAATATAAATCAAAGTCATTCGTACAACTAATTTTGTTCACATGCTTAACCTCATTTGTTCCTTCATAAATAATACAAAGATTATCCCATCTTTCTTTTTTGATAGTACAAGTAGATACACACAAGTAGTCCTAAGATTTAAAAGAGTAGAAAATAATTCAAACATTTTGCATTTAATTGTGTATACTCCCTATCTTCAACATTTCAGCTTGTAAATGGAAGATCTACTCTAATACCATTTACTATTCTATGTAGAGGCGTATAACCTATTTGAATCAAATTCAACATTCTAAAATTAATAAATGAGTAAAGGTAGACATTCAAAGTTTTCCAAAATCGAAGGGTATATTATCCAAAAGCGGTAGATGGGTAATAGGGTGCCTTTCCGACATATTCTAATTCTTGAATTGTGTCATGTTAGAATACACTTCTAGTGTTTAAACCAATCTAGTGAACTCTAATACTAATTAAAAATGTTTGAGG
>NW_021459016.1:0-367 GCF_001605985.2 Dendrobium catenatum
CTTGCATTCTATTGCTCTCTTCCTTGCTCCTTCTTGATCTCTCTCTCTCTTACTCTCTCTCTCTCCTTCTCTCTCTCTCACTCTCTCTCTCTCTCGCTCTCTCTCTCTCTTGCTCTCCTTCATCACCGCCCGGCATCTATTATGGCTGCCACTGTGCTATTGCTGCTGCCTAAGCTTACCCGTAAGCCAATTCTGTTGCAATGGGGTTTCCACCATGCCCTCGCGGCTTCCTACCTTACTGTCCTGGTGCCCCTCCCCCCCCTTCAGGTTGGCTTAAATTTAATGTGGACGCGACGGTTAGATTGTCCAGCCAGGCGGGCATTGGTGTGATTGTCCGGAATGCCGATGGAGAGCTGCTTTGTGCGGC
>NW_021459017.1:0-1099 GCF_001605985.2 Dendrobium catenatum
GAATGTTTGCTATCATCAAAATCATAAACCATAGATCAACAATAATCTCCCCCTTTTTTATGATGGCAAATAATTTAATTTGAATTAAAAAAAAAAACAATTTCTCCTAATCTCCCCCTCACTAGAATAACCACTTATAAAAAATAGGGGAGATTTTTTTTTTTTGAAAAAAAGATACAAATTCAACATTACGTTCTCCCCCTTTGACATTATCAAAAAGAGAAGAGGAACGAAAAACTAAATGCAAAAACATTTCCTGATCTAGTGAGAAAACAAAATTTTCTTAAAATGATAAAGTTACCTCTTGTTTTTAATCAAAATCATAGTATAATCGGATTTAACAATGCATAAACTAGAAAAGGTTAGAAACTCAGAGATTGATAATCCAAACTCAAGTCCTTTAAAAAGGCCAAAAAACTTTTTAATTCAAGATCTAAATCAAGGAATAAATTAGAGAAAGAAACAGTAATTTTTCAAAAACTTCTTCCATAAAATATATCTAATAGAAGATCAATGCATAAATTTTTGAATCAAGAATCAAGATTTTCAAACTCAAGTATCGAAAGTATCAAGGGTTTTCTTAAGCTTTTTAAGAAGTATAAGAATGGTAAGCATTAACTTTGTGGACTTATTTTATGCCTCTTGACAATTGGTTGGCGCACTGCGCATCTTTTGATACACTTTGTGTATTATATATTTTCAATTTGGCGTCTTTGCGCATCTTTTATTTTTGGCATCATTGGCCAATTTTTTTTTTGAATATGCTTCCTTTCTTAATTCTTAAAAAAATAAAGGAAAACCCATCTTAATGATAAAACGAATTGCTTGATTAAGAAAATTATGAGTTAGATTCAAAAACTTGCAAAAGATTCCTATGCGATAAATAAAACGTAGGGAGACAAAAAATTTTGTTTCAAAAACCAATTTAAAAAATGAAAAAGATTTTAAATCAATAGTAGGATAAATGCTTTTAGAAAATAGAGATTGAGAGTTAAAAATAGATGAGTTTCCTTTCTTTAACTGCCTTAGAGAAGTCAAACACAACTTACCAAAGATTTCAATAAAAATCAGGAAGTATATTTTTCATTTTTAGAAAAGT
>NW_021459018.1:0-283 GCF_001605985.2 Dendrobium catenatum
TTAAAATTCAAATTGATTTAAATCAAGTACTTTCCTACAATAGGTGAACTAAATTAGAAAATAATTTTTTAATTTCAAATTTAGATAATTTGAATTTCAAATTAATTCCAAATTGCATTCACCCAAATTAAGAAATCCAAAGATGAGTGGAAAGAGGTGAGGCCGGCGGCTAGGGCTAGGGCTGGCGGGTGAGGGAGGGATTGGTGTGGGGAGAATTGGGTGGTGGGAGATTAGATGGTCGGTCGTCAAGGAGGGTGGGGGCCTTGGTCAACGGCTAGGTGGT
>NW_021459019.1:0-6570 GCF_001605985.2 Dendrobium catenatum
GAACCCGAACCAGACCCGTTTTGAAATCGGGTCGGGTTCAACCCGAATTTTCCGGGTCGGATTTTCGTGTCATGTCAAATATTGACACCCCTACATAGGATAGAAGCGAATTGAGATGGAACCAGCATTCAGTGAGATATTGGTTGGAAAATAGTGGGAGGTTGGGAGTGATAGCAATTGCAGAAGGCGAGGGAGACAGGATCTCGTTGAGAAAGGGACCGACGGACGGACCGACACTAATAGACAGACGAAAAAAATGAGGAAGTTGCAGTAGAAGGTTCACATGACCAACAGAGAAAGGCAACTGTATGGAAGGCACAATGATGAGATTGTAATAGTAGGTTTTTTTTTTTTACTTTATTTAAAGTAAAAAATTAGGTGTTAAATAGGTAAGTTTTGAACATTTGAGTACTATGCATGTAAATGCCCTTTTTTATTGAAGTCTCCTACTGCCAACTACCATGATAGTGATATGTTTGGCTTCACAAATACACATTAAATGTTCATCTTTTTAGTTCTTATATTTGTCCATATTAAAGAGATACGAAATAAGCATATGGAGACTGAGATTTTGTTTGGGTTGATTTTTTTTACTTTTCTTAAAGAAACTTTTTAGTATAAAAATTTTAATTTTTGTATTAAAAAACTGCTTTAAGAAGCAATAAAAAAATTATCCAAAAAAGCTCTTCCAATTAAGTTAATGTATCAAAGAAAATGAGATAATATTACCATTTAGATGGAGGTTAAATCCATTTAATGCAAGGGATGAATCCACTACCAACATCAACCACCCCTTAAACTAAACGATAAATCTAAAGAATTATTAAAATACAAGTAACCATTTGTCTTTGGTTAGACTTCACTAGAGTCTTGGTTCGAAGCTTGTTGTCAAACTAACCGATAGACAGATTACAAAGGTTCTACATTCAAGATTGGTGGCAAGCTGATCCTAAGATAAATTGAGAAGTACTAAAAAACCTAATTTAGTACTAATAAAGCCACTATATATCAATTCAATATAAGCGAAACTACAGAAACCAACAGATTTAATACTATCATTCAAACATATTTAATCTTAAAAATCTACAACAAACTTGATGACAGAGGAAATAACAAGTAAAAGTCAAACTCAAATATATATATATATAGTAATATATATAATAATATATATAATATATATATTATATATAAATACTATATTATATAAATATACTATATATAACATCACATATTGGCATATTATCCAAACATTCAGCTGCTTCTATCCTCTTGCTCTTGAAAACAAAAGCAAAAATAGGATAACTAACACAGCTCAATAGCATCATAGTAAAAATAAAGAAATAAATATCTAAAAAAAAAATTGAAAACTAACGAATAATAAATTGAATACAATACAAAAAAATACTGAAATTAACTAAATAATACAACATTCATAATGATTTCATAGGTACTCTTACCCCCGATTTTATAGTTATCGTTGTTATCCAAAATGCCCACTCACACGCCATGGCACGCATAGAATGGAATTCCATCCTCGGGTAGCCCACAGGCTTAGGCATCACAGACAACTTCGTCAATCAAATATTCCATGCCAACTTTATGCGCTTGCATTCACAACAACTCAGTAAATAAAATCTCACATGATTGGCTGCTGGCATACATACATACTCACTTTTGCTTTCATATTTTCAATGCATTTCATAATTAATCGATAAGTGGATTGGAATTATTAAAAAAATTGCCAAAATGTCATGTACCTAAATAGAATACCTAGTTGATGCAAAATTCCACAATTTTAAAAATAATAATCAAAGTTATCATGGATTGTGTAAAATAATATTTAGAAGTTGTATTGAACTAAACTCTATTTTAGATGTCATAAATAAAATTTTTACAGTAGACAAATTAATTTTTTAATAACATCCTCCAAAAAATTTGAGGAATATTCTAAATAATAAGTTAAGATCCTAATTCTATAACATATTAAATTATAAAGTTACGTTTAAAATTTTACCAAGGAAGTTATAATATTTTTCGGTCAATTAGAATTGAAAATTGATATGAAATAAATGTCAAAATGTATTAAATATTGGAAAAATGAAAGAGGTTAATAAATAAACATAATCTCAAGAAGACAAGTCCAACTGAAACGACAGGAAAAACACACTATGAGCATAAATACTAGCTTTTTGTTTCTTTTATCCTCCTTTATTTCTTCTCAATTTGCTGCCCAAGTCTTCATCTTTGAACGAAAAAAAAGGGAAATTGAGATTTAAGCATTTTAAAGATATATTATGCCTTGTGTAATTTTTTTTTAAGCAAATAATAAGTACTAATAATTTATTATGGTATATTTTAGTGTAAATCATAAAATCTTTAGGGCATTCAAAAATTTTAAAAAAGAAGTTAAATAATAAAATAAGGCCAAAAAATGTTTATTTAAATTGTTTGACAAAATCGATTTGAAAAATGATACATTTGATCCCAAAACCCAATTGTACTGGTTAGGTAATCAATTTTTAAAGAATTATTCTGAACCCAAAATTATAAAAATGGTTAACGAACACAATTGTTCTATACAAAGAAATTTGTGTGATTAGACTTATAAGTGAATCCTATAAATTCTTAACTATGTAGGTAAAAATAATTTTTATTTTTTTTATTATAATACTTGTGTGGGTGTATGTTTAATTTCAAAATTTCCATTCAAAGATATTTGAGTTTATGTAGATCATATAATTGTTTGGAGTTTATTAAAATAAATAATTTGAAATAAAAATTTAAAAATAATTATAGATAGTTATCTTTACAATAAAAAATTAAAAATTATTTTAATTTTAAAAATTAAATTCAAATAAATCAAATCAATTTTTGTGCAATATTTAGAATACTTTGTAAAATGGTTAAAATTAAGATACTAAATCTAAGATTCAACATAAATCAAAATTTCATATTTACATATAAATCAATATTACATTACATATATCATCTATAAATCTTTTCAAGCAGTAACGGTAGTAAAAATTGCGGACACAAAGTGATAATTCGTGAGGCCTCGACCAACAAGACAGTTAACAAAGAGAAACCGTGACCATCAACTTAGGATCTCATCAACGAGACAACACTTCTATCACATTGAAACTCCAAGAAGAAAAAGATGGGGGAAAGTTGCAAGGTATCGTAGAATATTCCGTGCAGAGTTGGACGGAGAATCTCGACACATGATTGTGCACAATTTTTATATTGTAGCACAGTTCGAAATTTATACATATTGCATAACACTGTGTGTACAACCAAATCTGACGTTCTTTCGTTGATACTCCGAAAATAATTCTCCGTGAGAGGCCACAATGCCGCCTTAAGCCCCGTGGATGTCCGAGAGAAAAGGATAGCATAATGGGCAGATAAAAGTATATTTTTAAAGTTTATTTAAAATAGATTATAAATCATATAAATAAAATAGGTCGATTGTGCGTGTTAAGTCATTCTATTACTTACTAGCAAATCATTGAGTTCTTCCCTTAGTAATCCTTTTGCTTCTATTCATTCTAAATATTAGCATCGGTCATTATTCTAAATAATAATGCAACTACAAGTTTATGAAAATAACTAAAATAGAATCAATTAAAATAATGTTTAATTATTTTAATAAAGTTGAAATTAACATGTACAATGAATTTTTTAAAATCATGAAAATCAATTTACAAAAATAATTATTTGTTGTAGATTTTCCAATTTTGTAAGAAACATTCTATAACTTTTAGTCAAAACTAGTTCGGCGCTGCTTTGACCTGTTAGGAAGATTTCACAAAATTATTTAAAAGCAACTAAAATGCATGAAAGGTACGACCTGAAAAACAAGTAGTAAAATAAAGCATTCATGACTTTAATAACAATAGACTCGCAGCCGCTCGGGTGACACTTGACTTATCGAGCAGCAGTCGAAGCTTAACAGCTTCTCGAGCTCAACGGCCTTATGACCTCGAAAGACCTCGATCAAACTCATTCTCTATGCTGCCGAAAGCGGGAAGATGGTGAACGAGTGATTGCGATCATAATATGATGGATCGCATGCCTGAAGATGAGAACACACCTTTGTATGGGATAACTGACGGATGGAGTGGACCTCGATCCGGGAAAAACTTGAAAGGCCGGACGTCAAATGAATTGTCTAGGGATGCACGTGGTCGGATTGTGTGGTCGGCAAAACGGAAAGCTGGTGGACGGGTAAATGACGAAAGGTCAACGCCAACGTTTGGGTATCTGAAACTTCTGGAAAATTCGAATAGAGCAGCTGGACGACTCGTTTCATTGGGACGATCGAGGCTAACCTTTGTGCTTGACTCTAGTACGAGTTCGTAATATTATGACTCACGAGTCGAGGTTCAACATGGAATCTCAACCTCGACTTGACTCATCTCACGTACCCAGCTACTGAGGGATCACCAACTAATAGAATGAGGGTCAAAAATAAAATTTAAAGAGTTTAATTTGCGGAAGTGCCGAATGAAATTTTCTTCGCATTGATGTCAAAAGCGTTTGATCAACAGTGTGAAGAAAGAGGGAGCTATAGATACAGATAAGCAATTACGTAAGTTTCCCTAGCTTGTGAGAGAAAATTCTAATTTCAACGTGAATAAATAGCAGTATTCGATAACTAGGCTTTTCTAAATAAAAGAAGGGCAACTAGAGCTTGGAATTTGCTGTTTTTCTACAGCATACGATGAAGCAAAAGGAGGATGCAAAAAATGTGGTAGCACTGACTAATTGGCTTGTGACGTGAGGAGTTGCAGAGCGATGCCGAGCCGAATTCAGTCTAACTCGAACCGATTCACAAGCCAAAATCCGAGCTCGAACTGGAAGTGCTCGACTCGTTCCATCTGAAAAGAGCTCAATGAGTCTATCGCCTATTCGCTGCTCATACACTTCGTCGCGCCCTCATCCCCTTCCCAGCATATGTTCTTAGTTGGTGCAAGGGATCTAGCATAGATACTATTATTAGATATAGATGACCATTGATATTATCTGAAAAGTCAAAATGTTTTTCGGATGAAGCTGCTTGTTTGAAACTTCTTACGGCTTTTTAATACAGCCAGTAAAAAATTAGTTCAAGAAATATTTGTACTAAAAGCTATTTTCTTAGAAAGACATACGTCACTCTCGAAATTTGTGATGCCCATCGGG
The DNA here is from genome assembly GCF_001605985.2 of Dendrobium catenatum. Taxonomy (NCBI): domain Eukaryota; kingdom Viridiplantae; phylum Streptophyta; class Magnoliopsida; order Asparagales; family Orchidaceae; genus Dendrobium; species Dendrobium catenatum. The sequence continues at coordinate 5,185 of NW_021459019.1, forward strand.
GAAAGCTCACACTTTTCACTCTATCAAGTTTTATTATTTTATTAAGGAAATTCAGAAAATATATAAGGAGGTTGTTGTTACTAAAGAACGGAATCTGAGCATTCTAATGTAGGAATAGAAGAGTTTATGATGTTGAATTGATGAAAAGGATTTTTGTATGAAGTAACCTCATTCATTTTCGGGCTTAATTTCTTTTTCACCGCATGCTTACTCATATTGACGTCGCCGTTGTGCCACGCATCGTTCAGCTGTCTTGCCACCTCATTCGTCCACCCCATCTTTGCCTCTCAACCAACCCCATTGGCCACCCAGCCGCATCATCAAGGCGTCCACTCATCACGTCACCGCCACTGGCCATCACATCGCATAGACTTAGCATTGCAATTTATTACTTCATATGAAAAAGGAATCATCTGCATTTATATACTTTTTCCTAAACAAACTCTTAAATATTTGTATTTTTTTTCCTGTATTTTATTTAGTATATATTCTTTTCAACAAATAAAAGCTTCCAAAAATGCCAGAGAAAAAGATCAAAGTCATCATACAAACTCGCCTAAAAAAACACTCGTTGTGATGGATTCAGGTCTAATTTTCATATTTGACCTACACCAAAAACTAGTTGGCCCAATTAATCCGGATCTTAATGTCGGTCAAAATTCTACGTCGAATCAAAACTATTGTGATCACTGACCCAACCCCGTGACCGGTCTGTCCGTACGTATTACATCGTATTTTGACCATTAATCCAATAAATCCGCTGAACAACGACCTCAAAAATTTCCAGGTTAGGTTTAACCCAAACATGAACTGGGTTGGTCTTATGGATCACATTTGACATGGTGTCAAAATCATGGTCCTGGTTTTCGGGTGTGACCTTTGGTACCGTAAAGAGTTGACCATTTTTTTACCGAAAAGTCTGTCTTGACCTGCACTGAATTAAATCCGTTTTGACCGCGAAAAGAAGAGATTGACATTGTCCATTGACCCAAAACTAATCATTTGTTTATTGGGGCACCCGGTCGTGATTAGGGTCGGTCGGGTTGACCCGGACCTGATGCGGGTCAGGTTTCGGGTCCAGAAAAATGACTCTGTTTCAAAAATGGGCGGGTTCGGTTGACTGAATAGTGCTAGGTCAATTTGGATTCGACTCCGAAACCCGACCCGTGAGACCGAGATTTTGACACGCCTTAAACGAAGCGCCAATCAAAAGCGTGATTTTTTCGCGACTAAAGTTTATATATTATATTTGTATCGAATGCTTCTGAGGTAAAGAATATGAGATGGAAGTTCATACTAGTCTATAAGATTTTCTCCTTATGTCAATAATATAATAAATATAATATATTAAATAATATTAATATATTACTAATATTACTGTAGTCA
>NW_021459020.1:0-278 GCF_001605985.2 Dendrobium catenatum
TATAAGTATCATACACACTATGTATAAGTTTATATAAGTATTATACATATTATGTACAAGTTTATTCATTCAATGTACAAGAATTATACATACTATTTGCAAGCACTATACACACTATATATAAGTTTATTCAAATATTATGCACACACTATTTACAAGCATATTACAGACTATATACAACTTTATACATGCTATGTATAAGGATTATACAAACTATGAACAAGTTTGTACACATTTTGTGCAGGTTTATACACACTATGTATTAGGATTATACACAC
>NW_021459021.1:0-314 GCF_001605985.2 Dendrobium catenatum
GCATTTTGTTCTATATTTCAACAAGATTATAGGTTTTATAAAGATGATTTAGTCCAAAAATGGATTGCATTGGGTTTCATTCAGCAACTTCATGATCAAGAATTGACTATAGAGGATATTGTAGGAAGCTATTTTGATGAATTGGTTAAAAAATCTTTCTTTGATAAGTTTGAAAGTTTTGGAGGATGCTACTACAAGATGCATGATTTAATACATGCATTGGCACAATCAGTTTCCATGCATGAATGTTTAAGAGTTGAGGATGGTACAAAGTTGTCTTCTATAATTCCTAAGACACTTCGACACTTGTATGT
>NW_021459022.1:0-831 GCF_001605985.2 Dendrobium catenatum
CTAAAGTTTAAATTATTTAAGAAATTCTCATATAAATTGCTTTGATAAATATATATATATATATACTTCTTTTCAAATTGTTTGTTTTTTGTTTATCGTTGTTTGTTTTTCTTTTTTTATGCTTTTCTTTTGTTTTATTTTTGAGGGCTTTGATCATCACCATCCTTTATTATTTTTCAAATTCTAGTCACATCATCCTAGCCGATACTTTTATCATCCTGGACGATAGGGCAAATTCTCTTCAAATTTCCATCTACTAAACTTTTTCTGTGCTTGCTATAATTCTTCGTCCTGGACGATACTTTATCGTCCTGGACGATCTGATCAAACTCTGTTTCAATCTTGATGATAGTCCTGGTCGATAACCTATTTCGTCCTGGACGATGCATTTTATGGTCACCGTCCTAGCCGATACACTAGATCGTCCTGGACGATCCACGTGTCAGCACGTTTAAATCCTTAAAATCAACCCCGGACGATCCATTATTGTACAATCGTCCTGGCCGATCCACTATTCATCCTGGATGATACACGTGGCACAGATTTAAAATGTTTTAACTTTTGGCCGGTACGATTAATTATTGTGCATCGTCCTAGACAATACACCTCCGGATGATCTGCTTTTTTAACGGTCGTCCGGCTTGACTCCTCGGGACGATCGCCTGTGTCTAATTGTCCTGACCGATATCTGATTGGCCCGGACAATTGGATCACCTTTTTGACCAATCGGCCTGTACGTAATTATTGTACCATATCATCCTGGATGATTCTGCGATCGGCCTGGACGATATGGTCGTTTCTTTAAATTCTGGCCGTTCCAGCCATATTTTT